>NW_009233752.1:92522-92925 GCF_000690835.1 Fulmarus glacialis | reverse complement strand
TGAAAACCACTACACTTGCTGCAATTTAGATTCTTTTATTTTGATTGCTTGTTGGATTTAGCTGTACCAAAAAAAAAAAATTAGGATGCACACAGTAAAATGTGCAACATTTAATTTGCAGCAAATAATAAAACTCGAACCATAATCAGCATTTCCTTTTTCCAGAGAAAACATTACACTGAACTTAATTTTACAGCTGTACAAATTGTTTTAAAGTAATCTGCTCAATTAGGCAAGTTAACGATATTTAATTTGACCAGGCCAAACTTCACATGCTATGTATTACTGTGAGCAATTGTGGTCAATACAAGTGTTTGTGTAATGTAAATGTACTGCTATTCTCAGCGGGCTTAACAAAAAACCTGGTGTCATTGCCTCTCTAAGATAAGCCAAAGATGACAGC
>NW_009233752.1:85766-92486 GCF_000690835.1 Fulmarus glacialis | reverse complement strand
AGGAATTTAGCCTTTTCAATCAATTCTGCACTCGAATTAACCCTCCTTATTATCACCCAGCTTTTTGCTGTGGGCAATACGTTAAGTATGGGCTACATTCAGTTACTGCACTGAGTAATGTTACTCGTTCAGTTGCCCCACTTATTTTAATGGGACTAAACATGGCATAGCACAGTGTGAACTAAGCGCTATCTGATATAAGAAAAGATACCAGAATCTGGACATATATTTTAAAGTTTTCAATCATATTCAAGAAGCTAATGTGGCAGAGTCATCACACTAGTATACATTTCAGACACGTACAAAAATTATTAAATGACAAAGCAGTAGCCACCACTAATACCTGAGGCTAGACACTGTTGCATTTACGTCCAATCAGGGCAATTCATTATTTTTATGCCTTGGAAAAAATGTGCTGCACTTCCATGCAGAAGGCAAGAGTTTCCACTGTGCAACTCATACCTCTGATTACAGATACAATAATGCGGTTTATCAAGTGAATAGCTGATTGGAAAGAGTACAATGTAAGACATCATTCATAAAGAAAACATATAAACAAAGTATGCTCCTTGATGAGAAGGACTGCTACGATAGGGGTCCTTACTGTCAGCGCTAGTAGCATCTTCAAGTGTCAAATTGCAGTTTCTCTCTACATGTCAGCCAACACTTGCCCCAGTCCAAAGAATGTGAAAGAATGTGGTAACAATTATATGATAGCATGATGCTTTAGGATTGTAATTTCATTATATAGCTTTCACTAACACATTGCTCTGGGCAGCTTCTCTTTAATTGTTTCTTTTTAGCCGTGTTAAAATGCTAATAGTTTGCAGATTAAAAGAGGATAAAAACTTACTGGAGTTACCAGTGGTACCCGCTATGTCTATCATAGTTCTTTGCATATGAGTCCATAGACCTTTTGGATTTGCAGATGTCTCAATAAACAAGCCGAATTTTAAAAGAAATCTCCATCTTGGGCTGGAAACAGCAGGAAGTGGGCACACATTCAGTCTCTTCGTCACAGCTGCCTTTTTTCAGTTCATTCCATACTATCCATTGCTCCCTTAAAATCACAATCCATGCAGAGACACACAGAAACATTAACATTTCTCACGAACCAAAACTCAAAATGAGAATTATGGTTTTGCAGCTTTATAAAAATTCTGACAACTATGACCTCATCTCTTTCACAGCCCCTGGGTAGACTTAGATACTTATGGAAGAATACATTAGAAACCATGTGAGGAAGGAAGCTAAGCATGAGTGAAACGCAAAGCCAGAGTGGGCTGGAAGTGCTCAAGACCTCTCTCTGGATCAGGAAGGACACCTCTGCTTGCCAAAGACTTGAAACTGTAAACCTTGTACTAAAATTGAATGCCTCATCTTAGTTTTGCTGCTGTGAACAGGACCTTCACTACTCCTTTGAGATAGGAGGGATCTGTGTTCAGATTCTCTTCTGAGACCCCCACCTTCCATGGCCTGGCATGTCTAGTATTGGTAGTTCTCGGTGGGGTCTCTCAGTCCTGTTTAGTAAAGGTGTTCTGTTATGTGTAAGTATTCACTCAACCAGGAGATAATGGTGGTGAGATCTGGGGATGGGAAATAGCCAAGCTACACAGACAAAAAGTTTTTCAAAAAAAAAAGCCCATGATTGTGTTTTCATTCTTATGTCTGTTCGCTATCCCAGTACAATGTCCATGCCCATCCCTAAAATGCAGGGTTTTATTGCAGTGACTGGGTACCACCATCATGTTTCGTTTGAAAAATTGTTTATCAGACACAAATACATAGTTTTGTAATTCCAATCTCATCCAAGTAGTTCTGTTCAGCAAAAAGGTTAAAAGATTAAAAAACAAACTAAAACTAGAAAAATTACAGGAGAATCAATAACTTGTTCTGTTTGAACAAGGACTGAGGGATTTCTAATCTGCAAGAAACAAATGGGATGCTGGTGTGCACTTTAGCTCAAAGAGTGAGCCCAGTGAAATCTAACTTTCAAAATAAAAAGCAGAGCACAGGATTTGAAAAGTTACTGTAGTGAAAGGGGAAAAATAAATTGCATAAATAGTTCCCTAGTACTTGCTGTATATACCTTTAGATGGAAGCTGAGACTTTTAAATTAACAGCCAAAACCAAAAAAGATATCCTCCACTTTCTGACTGTTTCTCTCTTTGCTTTGCTTGCTTTCTTCCCGCAGGTCAATGGGAAGGATTTATCTAAAGCAACACACGAGCAGGCAGTGGAAGCATTCAAAACAGCCAAGGAGCCCATCGTGGTGCAGGTCCTGAGAAGAACTCCACGCACCAAGGTCTTTACTCCTCCTCACGACTCTCAGCTGGTAGATGTGGGCACACAGACAGATATCACTTTTGAACACATCATGGCTCTAAGCAAGATGGGCTCACCTACTCCACCCGTCTCTGTGCTAGACCCATACCTCCTACCTGAAGAGTAAGTAACAGTTTGTGAAGCCCTTGAAAATCCTTGCATTCCTTAACGTGGCGTGTTAGAAGTAGTTCACAAACTCACCTTTACTTGCTGGTGAACATGTACTCCCAGAAGTAGCCAGGATTCATACACCATTGAGCCACAACTCAAAACATTTTCATTTTTTCTACACGCTAGCAAGCCATTACTCACATGAGTAATGCCACTGAGTCACAACATGGCCTCATAAAGCTCATTTTTTGCTGGCATTTGATGGATAAAGTTATTGCTTCTTGTAATTCCTCTCACTGCCTCTTTGGGTTGCTTATGTTTTAACTTTATTTTTTATGGCTGCCATAAATTGTGTAATGCTAAGAGCTGCTACATTCTGTTCCAGTGTATTAATTACTTTATTATAACCCTGCAGCGATGTTACTCAAATAAATTATTTTCTAGGACTAAAATTACTTACCAGTGCTGTCATGGATGTTTTAGAATCAAATTTTAATTATTGTTAATGGTAGTTTGATGCTTTTGTACTTACAAATAAAAATGACAATTATCTCCTGGCACACACACACTACGCCCTCACACGCTGTTCAAGAGGAAAACGGCTCCCCAAGGAACCCATGCAAATTGCCTGTCATCTTGCCACACATCTCGACAAGGGAAAAAGTAACAGAAAAGATTCTGAACGTCTCAGTTGCTGTGTATTAGAGACCGTGATCTGGTCAATCCACAGCAATACCTAGTTTTGAGATGACCCTGTACACGGCGAGAGGCAGGGCTAGTGTGCCCGTGTCCTGGCTGTGCGGTACAGCTCTGGAGGGGCAACCCCACAGAGAGCCCGAGCTGTGAACACCGGCACACAAACAGACCCCAGCGCGCCTCTCCAAACACCCCTGTCAGCGCTCCTACGAAATAGAGTTTGACTACAAACAGGCACCGATCCTGTACTGCTCCTAAGTGACTTCCACGGTATGTTAACATTCACACATTCTGCCAGGAACTGGGCTTCTGCGTGCAATGTCTGCTCCTTTCATGACTCTCAGCGCTGATTACTTGAAAGATGGTTCCATCAGATATTACTGCATGGCCACCTATTCCCAGCTCATTGAAAATTCAAGCACAGCTGCGTGTTTTAGTGGAAACATTTGACAAAAGGCTAGCTTTGAGCTTGTTTGCAGTGAACAAGCAGCAGGGCTTAGAGCACACTGGAGAGGACACACTAACTCCTAGAGCATCTAAACTGCAAACCCCCAAACACATTTGCAAGAGGGGTTTCAATACCTGCAACTTTCCAACTGCAAAACCAAATACACAAGGAAAACGGCGAAGATTAATTCATAATCAACCATTTAGATTGCAACATGCCTGCATAAAACCAGCTCAGCCCTACCAAGTAACTTCACATTGCCCCTTAGTCATTAGACATAGATTTCAACAGCTAGCAACATCAGCCTTACTTTCAGCTGTAGATGTTGGTCTTAACCACATAGCCTGCTTCACAGCTATCCCTACATACCAGGGCAGCCAGTTAGCTATCCAAGTATGCGGTCACCCAGCATGTGCAAGCAGAGTCATTTTTTCCTAATGCTTCCTGTAACTTCTCCAAATCCCGTTCAAATTAATCTAGCCTGCGTATGACAACTTGGGTATCTTAGCAGTTAGCAGATGCTGTTACGTAAATAGCCTCACACTTACAAAGAAACATGTATCTAGTTAACAGAGAATTAAAGGAAGTTTACTTTTATTGCAGAAATAAAATTCCAGCATAGAAAAAAGCGATCGTGAGAGCATTACACTGCTTACAAATTCCAAAGTATGGACAGTGAAACTGTTGGAGAGCTCAAGCTGTAAAAAGCAGCATGCCAATATGAAGAGTGGTGGATATTTAAATAGTACTTAAATCATTATGCACAGCCTGTTGCATTCAAATCAATCAATAGAATGCTGTTGATCCAAATAGTTGGGTGGCAAATTATTTTTATAATAGCAATTTGATACAATTTTGTGTTTTTAAGGCAAAGTAAAAATACCAAACAAGCAGGCAAGGATGATTTTACTTCCATGTCTGCAAATAACCTGAGCTTATAAGTAAATAATCTTGTATTCCGTCTCATCTTGAACCCTGGCAAATATCTGCCCACTTAGCTGTCACCTGGTACCCCTTACCCTGCTTTGCTGCTGCTCTCTCTGTATGTTTTTTTCCTCAAGTCAGCTTTACATTTGGAGAAAAATCATTAATAAATGCTAAGACTCTCTACAAGTCTCTCATTCATCATCAGGTGCCAAATGTTTTAGACTCCTCTTATAATACATTTAATTGTTTAATGCATTTATTGCTGTAAATGGTATAGTGTATATCATTAACCACATGCAACTTCTTGGTTTGGTTGTTAGTCCATCACATTCACAATGACTTGCTATAAGCTTGGAATGGATTAATATGCTAACTAGAGTACTGAGTGCTGTCTTAAAATACACCTTTTTTTTCCAGCCATCCATCAGTGCATGAATACTATGACCCAAATGACTACATGGGAGGAATTCATCAAGAAATGGACCGAGACGAGTTAGAATTAGAGGTACTTAGTCTTTAGTAACTGTTTCATTTACTGAAAGTTTAACTTGTGCATGTCATGGTCTTTATATTGTATATAAAGCGAAGAGACATTTCAAAGCAGTTCTTTGTAATAACATTGCTCATTAGTTAAACTTTGCAGGTTGCAAACCTTACTGATACCTTTAGCAGTGTATTTAACTATGTGCCATGGACTGATGAGCCAGATCTTCAGCTAACAAATTAACATAAATAATGAAGTAATTTATTCCATTAATTAAATTCTGTTTAACTATGCTGATTTAAACTTTCTGAAAATCTGAAGGACTTTGCAGGTTTGCTGAGCGGCAGGACCTGTTCCACATAGTCACAGTAAAAATGTATGAGTTTCCCTTAAATATTCCCCAGCTGAGAAACAGATGTTCTTGATCATATAATTTAGAAGTATTTTAAGTTTACAAAACAAGACCAGAATAGGTATGCCACTATACTAAGCTGTTCCTCCCTTTTTCATTCCTGAAAAGTTACACATGTATACATATAAAATTATAGATAATAAAAGTTGAACCAGTCATGAAGGTATGCAAGTCCATTTCCCTGCCAAATCTTTAAAAATCACTTTTGGTTTTAGTATCTGTATATCCCATCAGAAGTTCATCCTCAGTTTTCTCATTCTTAACCATTATTCATGCTCCCAACCATGCAGAGTACAGCGTATAAATTGTGGGCCTTAGTTCTGCAAGATACTTAAGCAGTACTGACCCACTGAAGAGGTTTTAATCGTTTGTAATAAATAGCAGTAAAGTATCTCTATACTTTTAAATAACTGCCATTAATGTCTGACCCAGCTAATCCATTCAAGATTATCAGTAAGTGAATAGTTTACTCTTAGCTTGCTTGCAGTTCTGATTTCTTAGATCCTGGTCCTGCTAATGCTTATTTGTCAAAGCAAGCGATGCTGATCTGTCTGTAGCTCTGTTTAAATCAGTGGTAGATTTATCAACAGCTTCAATGGGAGCAGAGTTCAGTTGTTCTATGAGCACAAAGTTGTTCCCTTCTATAAAAGTGTTTGCAGGATCAAGGACTAAAACCCCATAAAAAGTTTGCAAGCTGTTCTCAAATTCTGCAGATCTGGTAGTAATTCATTTTTGTACACAAACGCAAATCAAAGTCAGGATAAAATCAAAGTGCCAGTAAAACAAATGCTGTTTAGCAGACTTCAAGGCCTTACTTTTCAAACAAGTGCCTTTTTAGTTTTTTTAAATAAAAACAAATACAATATAGATTTCAGTCTTAAGGGAAAATGTAGAACAAATTAGTATTTTCTGCCAGTGTCTTTTCAAAATCTATCTTTTAGGAAATCTAGTATTGTGGATAAACTATATTGCTTCCGTTAGAAGGTCAACCAGTTGAGCTGAAAACATTTTAAAAACATGCACTTCAGTAGCCAGACGTTAATATGCCTTAAATCACAACATTAATAATTTTGACATTGATATAGTACTTGATGGCAAAAGGTGATCAGCTCAGTAACACGGGGAGATGAACATTAGAAAAGTCTCTGTAGCCTAATAGTACTTCTTAAAAACTACTAAAGATTCTTGTTCAAATCGTAGAGCCTGTGATCAATGGTGAGGTCAAAGTGCTAACAGGGACTCAACTGGCTAGTTGCTTTTTTGTTTGCCTTTTGATAGATATGTTTTAAAAGACCACAAAGGCACTGTTTCATTGAC
>NW_009233752.1:74367-85735 GCF_000690835.1 Fulmarus glacialis | reverse complement strand
AGGAATGTCTAAAGTAAGAAAGCCATCAAGTCAGCCTTCTGGGCTTCTATATCCATAAAATGTGCTTTGAATTTAAATCAGAAGCTCCTCATCTAAACTTTTATGGTCTATAAGTGACTGGTTAGTGATTTGTAACAAGTAAACAAGACAAAAACAGTGAAATACCCAAGTTCACAACAAGCTCCTAATGTAAATATCCGTAGAAAGGAATTTATGCTGGCAGTATTGCCAAGACACCAAAATTGTGTTCTCGGTTTTATCTCTCAACATTTATCTTAAAACCAATGACTCAGAGGTAACTGCCATATATTCTCTACTACAAAAATAAATAATACCATTTCTTTTCTTTTGAAGTTTACATGCCACAAGGAAAGAGGGACTAAATCCTGAACTACTATTTTATTATAAATTAAAAGTACATTCATTCTTCACAGAGGCCCAGCCAGAAGTCATTTCAGGTTCATAAAGGAAGAATAATGTCACTCCAGGATTCCCCAGCAGCATTATGCATTAATATGTGTATTCAAACAAGTCTGTCCAGCTGTCAGACACACAGCCCAAGTGAGGGCTTTCTCAGCGTGTTAATTATCTCAGATTACAAAGGAGAACATTCTACATCAAAATGGGGGCTTGTTCTCTCACATCTGACTTTCTGTCTTTACCCTTTCCTAGATGCAACTTGTATATAGGTCTTGTTTTCCTTCTAAGTAGAGAAAGGAACTGAACTCAGCTGAATAGCTAGTTGAGACCAAGTACAGCTTGGAGATGAAGAACTACATTAAATGTTTGCTAACTGCTAAGAGATCTCCCTTCTGATACTCTCAGTCAATCCTGGACAGAAGTGAAGTCTTCACTTCAAAAGACCGAAGGAGGACAACAGATTCATTCAAATAGCTTTTTGCCTCCCAGCGCACAGCTCTCGCACAGTGTTCCCAGTATGAAACCACAACATCTGATCAGTAAAAAACAAACACACCGAGCACCAAAATCCATGCTTCAAAATTTGAAATTAATAGTTCACTGCTTTTAGGAAACCATAAATAAAAGCTGAGTACCAGGGTTTCAAGCTCTCCCCTTTACTGTACTTTGCTACTTTGATTGAAGGTTTTTTCTACTTCTCCAAGAATCTGTTTGTAAGGGCGGGGAGGAAGCAAGAGGTAACCATCTGAACATGGGAATCAGTAGGCTCCATCACAGGCACTCTACAATATTTATTCCATCCTGGTTGTAAAGCATTTGAAAGCATCTTTTATGTGAATGTATTTCTTCTCAATGAAAAATCCTGCTTTGCAGGGAGTTGCACTGATCAGGAGCTTCTCAAGGCATTACTACGTCTCTGAACAGAAAGGACTTCAGCTCTAGCCATCCTACTCAGGCAGTGATTGAATATGTAAAGGTTTAAAAAGCAGTACCTTCCTTCAGCTTCACAACTGTACTTTTTAAGACAAGTATTTGTATGTTCTTTGTTTGGAACAAATCCAAAAGTGGTAAAACATTTCAACTTGCTGACAAGCTAATACTGAAAGGTTGTCCTCCCTTAGCTTTCTAGGGGATTTCAGCCTGGTCTTAACAGCTCTTACTGCATGAGAAAGGTCTTAATCATGGAGCATTGGCCATCTGCTTGGGGAAGAACCTGGGCATCCTTCAAGTCACCTTACCTTATATACCCTAAACACCTTTTCATCAGGGTGAGAAGCACTTTTCTTCAGCCTTCGCCAGCACCACTGATGACTTAAGCTAGTCCAGTCTCTGTGGTCCATCAGAGAATTGCCATCATAGAGCTGGGCTGCAAAGAAACCTCCAGGTAGATTTTTACTTCTCTAGGGCAAAGAATTTTGGAAAGAAAACCTGTTTTATAAAATTTTCTTCTCTGAAAAGTTGAGGCTGGGGTTTTTGCTTTTTACCTATGTTGAAAACCACGTTTATGTGAAAAGACAAATGTAAAGATCACTTTCTTCAGCTTCAAGACAGCAAGAACAAAATTTTTCCCCCTGCTGTACCAGGGTCAGTTGTCAAAAGGTAGTGAGAAGGCCTAGTGCAGTATAAAAAGAAATAGTTCTTTATATTTATTTCCCTGACATTCTATTCTGGGTGAAGCCTATTAATGGAGTAGCAAAAAAGTGGGCCCTGCTGGTCAGTTATGTCAGAAGTCAGCAGAAAAAAAAACCCCACCACTTTTTACAGAGAGAGGCAAAAGGACAGAGTACTTATCATGCAAGCTTTGGATAATGCTTTCTGAATGTTTGAACCTTTTTTACCCATCGTTGTCCTCTCGTTTCAGATTTCTACTGCTCATTTCTGTCTTGTTAGAGAAAGGACTTTGATTTTTATAAATTTGCAGGCAGGCCATAATTTTAAATCAGCAGTACAATAATTCAATGATCTGTTGCAAATGAAAGATCTTCTGAGCTTATAGAGGTTAATTTACTATTATCACTTACTCCTAATTCATTATTATGAGCAGTTGCAGGTATAATGTCATAGTGCATGTTCATTTCTTCTTGTCTTGCTACAAATGCCATATGGATTTCAGTAACTAGCTCTCTGAGCCCTCCTTGCCTCTACATTTGATACGGAGCCAATAATCTTTCAGACAGTTCTCTTGTGCAGACTCTGTTTTGAAATAGCATACAAAAACTTCTCTTGAACATCTCTCAAAAATGTCACTTTTACCTGATCTAAAGAAGCAGATTTTCATTTTCTGTGTGTGTAAAAGTTCTATCATATATGAAATCTTTGCATTTATCACATTAACGCAGCCCCAACATCACCACACTCTGTGGATACCACCATTGTCTGCTAACTAATTTCTGCAGATCTAGACCAGGTGTTGAATACTTCAATGTCTCCCTTCTGCAATGTAGCTGGCTGATACGTTTCATATTATTTTATACAGAGTTCATGACAATAGTATCTGAGCCCCAGTTGAGCACTAAATATTCTTTCATCTCAAGACCGTACAGTACACCAGACTAATCTGAAAGAGCACGCGTCCAGCAGGCAGCGGCTGCTGTCTGCAGCGGGAGCGCAGAACGCTGCAGGCTGGCAGGATCAAGCCCCTGGGCTCTCCAGAAGCGCAACGCTGAAGACGGAGGAGTAAGAAATGGCAAGTCCAGTGGCACTGCAAGCATGTGAACTTACACCTTCAAAGTTCTCTAGGCCCATATTAATTCCTAGAGTTTAATTAATTCCTGGTACAATTACACAAGCTACCATAGTACCCATACTTGCAGGTGCCAATTTTCTGTTCTATTTTTCCTTTTCATGTATCTGTGCATTACATAGACTCTACTCTGAACATGGGAAATAATCTTTGCTTTGAAGACTCTGGAGTTGGTTCTTGAACTCCAACTGGAATTGCACACTTTTATCTCTCAAATATTTCAAACCTTTATGATTATATTAGAACTTTATTGATGCAAAGACCCACAGAAAGCAGCTGTTCCTACCTTTAAGTACACAAAATTATCATATTTGGGTAGCATCAAACCCACTTACTCTTTTCCTACCAAGGACCAGAGGGATTGTACCCAAGGGTAAGTCTGTCAACTAATTACTCATAAAAATTCAGATTCTAAACACCTGCTCTAAGAATTTTTTGTTTGCTTTAGCTTTTTGCTGCTTCAGTTGTGAGCATGTTTTTAAACAATATATATCTAGTTTCCTTTTAAAATATATAATGTTTAATTTACCAGATGATTTATTACCTTCTAGTATATCACAGGTGATGTCTTAGATGGTGCATTTTCAATGTAAACCATCCTTATTTTTTATTTGTAATAATACACTTCATAGTTGTATTATGTTGGAAAAACACCTATTGTTATTCAAAACACGCAGCAGGTAAGAATGAAACTAATAGCTTGCTCCCTCCTCTCCTTCCACTCCAAAAGGTGCTGGCAAGTGTTTATGGTTACATAGGATCTATTTAAATAATGGCCAAAGTCACCATGCTTTTTTTGTTGGGGGGGGGGGTGTTTAACATTATATATATTTTTCAGTATTAGTATGACAAACAGCATAATGAGCTACAGCACTAGTTTCTTGCCACTATTTCAGTGCCATGTTTTCAGATGAGTAAACTGTATAAAAACTTTCCTCAAGACATGAAATCTTTTTGTTAACGTATGCAGGAAATAAGGGAATCGTTCTAAGCCTGAATTAGGCCCAGTGCGCAAATTCCCACCTCGTCCCCAGTTCGCACCATGATTAAATGCAGAATAAATGCATTGACTGCAGTGGCATTCCCAAGGATCAAATGAGATCAGAATTGAGTCCACTTTGTCTCATCTTTTCTTCTGAAGAATTTCCATCTCCTCTCTAGAAAGCCCCAAATGCTTTAGAAATCTGAAAAAAACCCACTATTAAAGCATTGTGTTCAAACCTTTAAGTAACAAAAGAGGGAGAAAAAGAGCAGCAGTTCACCATGGATACTATTGATTGAAACCATTAAATACCATCTGAAATGCCACTGACATTTACAGCTACGTTTCTCTAGGAAAAAAAAAAAAAAGAAAAAGGAAATTACACATGTTGACAAGTAAATAACATGAGATTGCTGATCTTGGCAGCTGTCATCTAGACATGCCAATAAATTATTCATATCAGCTTGTTTTATTGTCTTGCCCTTACAAATGGCACAGTGCAGGTCAAAACAGAGAGACATTCAGAAATAATGAGTTGTGTTATCAGGACTTTTCCACTGAAACGGATGGGTCCAAGCACAAGCGTTCAGGGTCTGCCCTTGGGCTGGGACAGCCCTGGATCCCGCACGGGCCGTGCCATCTCTCTCGTGTCCCCTTTGCCCCCTCTGCCTGGTCCCACTCTTCCCCTTCGCAGCAGTGGGGCTGGAGCCCCACAGCCGCCTCCTCCATCCTGCCTGGTGTTAGCTGCAGAGGAGTGGGACCTTTCAAAGCCTCGCTCACTGCCAAGCACTCTTCTTCTAAGGGAAGTAAAAAAACACAACTACAGTTAGTATTGCACCTCCACCTATGAAGAAACACCCTTCCTCCCTATGGCAGCGTCCTCAGGACTGGCATAGCAGTCACAACAAGGATGTCCCTCGGAAGCAAGAAGGCAGAGCTGAAAGATGCTACATGGATGGTCACTGTGCACCAGCCAGGAGCATCCCACAGCTTGTGGGTACCTCCATGGATTTTACAACCCTTTATACCAACCAGTATCACAGAGCAGCAGCAAATGTAGGGGAAAAAAAAAAACACCACCACATGAAATCCTCATGGCAAAAAAGCATAGAGGAAAAACATATTTTTAAGATGGCTTAAATGCCTCCAAGACTAACAAGACCACCAAAGAGCACTAGAATGATAAACCATGACCTGCTGAAACCAAGCTCTTGCAAGATATTGAAGTGCTTATTATATTTCTATTACCAATACCAAATGCTTTGCTGACAATATATTGATCTTCAGTCACGCTTTTGAGAAATTTATTACATCATTTCATGAAAATTATACAAGTTAAGGTAATAGAGTATTATATTTTTCTTCGAAAAGCCAGAAAATTTCCCTGCTTATAAAGAAATATATGTCAGCTGTGGCAAATACTGAAATCATACTTTATAAGTATTTTAGCATGTGAAGTCTTACTACTACATGAAATATAGGTAATTTTTCTTTTTGAGATTAATAAAAGGTCTGTTTTCAGAATGACTTCATATTGATTGAAGGGTAAAAAATGCCCCAGGTATTGATTGTCTGCATATAATCACGTTTTGCTCAGTAAGTTAACCTCGTCTACAAGTGAAATGAAAAGAGATCCACTATATCACTTAAGCAAAATGTTTTCATTGTATTTGAAAAATTGCTTCCATCAGTCACCAGTGTCTCACTGACAGTGTATTTTCTTTTCCTTTTTCTCTCTCTCTTTTTTCTTTTTTTTTTTTTTTTTTTTTTTTTAAAAAACCTCAGGAAGTAGATTTACATAGAGTGAACAGCCAGGACAAGCTTGGCCTTACTGTATGTTACAGAACAGATGATGAAGATGACATGGGTATTTATGTGAGTGAGGTAAGATGGAGCTGATTTCCATAAAATACAATTTGTCTTTTAAACTGCAGTGTTGGGCATTTAAGACATTTGTCTTCTGTTTGTACCGTGTTCAAAAAACAGCCAGAATGCAGTAACTGAAAGAAATCTAGTTATTTTTCCTTTTCTCCAAACTGAGTGAAATCTTGCATCCATTGAAGTCAAACTTCATTATATTAACATTTAGTGTTCATTTTTCCCCTAACGCAGTCTCAGCGTTCAATTTCAGATGACGTTTTCAAAGTATTTTTAATATATTGCCCCTTTCCTTTTTGTTCTCAATTATTCCAGAAACAATATAAACGAAAAAAGAAAAAAAAATACCCCACACATTTTTATTTGCAAAGATTTGGGGCCCGTTTGTCTCTCTTTGCCCCCTTTCATGAAATAAGCAGCATTTTATACATGATCTTTTTATCATGCAGATCCATTTCAAATTAGTAGTGGCTTGGGGAAAGAAACTCATAACTAAATCTAAAATCTTCCATTAAAATGCATCACTTAGGACATAATCCTTCCTGCTCTCTATGCAAAAACTGGTTCTAATCAGAGCACTGTATTTGTAAAGCAAAATGTTAAATTATGAGGTAACTCGATATCATGCAAACATGATAAACCTACATTCTCTGAAGACACATCTCAGGAAGAAATGTTTTGGGTTTGACTTGATCATTTTAATTTGCATTTCACTTTGTCTGATATAAGCAAGGAAAAGTCCTGTCATCACTAAGCGAGATGTAACAACCACAGATATAGCAGCAATGACAGACACACTGGCTTACAGTATCAGTCATATTACCAATACTGGCTTTACAATGGGAAGTAAATACTGAGCTCTCAAAGCGACAAAGCACTCACAGTTCTCTGTTTTTGTAGATTGATCCCAACAGTATTGCTGCAAAAGATGGTCGACTCCGAGAAGGGGATCGCATTATTCAGGTATGTGTGTAAATGGTTGAAAGTCTGCTAACACACTACTAATCTGCTGCAATGTCTTTATTTCAGTATAATTTTTACAAATCATTCCCTTCAGACTGGTATTCGTACGCTTCCTTTTAATTTTGTGAGGATATTTCCCTTTCCTTTGCCATCTCTCAGTCAGATTTTGATAGTCTTGGCCAGGTAAAGCCCTATATTGTCCCTACTCTGCAGGCTAAGCATTTTGTCAGCAGATGTCATCTGTTTCCAGCACACATTCTGATACACTTCCACTTTTAAGTCTTCCTTTTACCATAGAAACCCTCTATTTTGGCCCAAGTAATTATTCCCCTTTGCAGAATCTCTCCAGGCAGCCCTATTTATTCACAGGGATGTGAGTACTTGCTCAGCAGGCTGAACGCTCACTGCTGCGTGCCAGAATGAGCCGTCTTCCAAGTGCCACAATCCTACAACACAGGGGCTTTGTCAGAAGCAGTCTATCTTCTGCACAGACACTAACACAAGTAGAGGTCCACATCCCATTCAGTCTTTGGGAGCAGCATCCACAGCCTCACCTGTCTCACACATGGATGTTCCTGTTCCTTTCCACCCACCAGACCTGATGTTATGATTCTGCTCCTGCCCACCTCTCCTTCTCCAGTTTCTGTCCTCGTAACAAGGCTCTGCACATCACAGGCAGAGGTATGGAACAGCTTCACATGTCCAAACCAACACACTTGCCCAACACTTATCTGAACATCATGGCTGGAGATGTCAACAGGGACTGGCTTGTGTGCACTGGGATCTATCCAGCCATGCAGTTCCGTAGAACTCATCTCAGCAGCATTAAAGTATCCCTATGAAAGGATTTCATTCTGTTGCTCTTTTCTTTAAAGATCAATGGTATAGAGGTACAGAACCGAGAAGAAGCTGTGGCACTTCTCACCAGTGAAGAGAGCAAGAATATCTCCTTACTTGTTGCAAGACCAGAAATTCAGGTACTGTAGCAACAACGAAAAACCCCTCTCGAGTCTTAATTAAGAGAGTTGCTGTTTTGTAGAAAAGAGTTAGCATCTTTTGAAGAATTTCAAGCTACCTAAATCTACCAAATCTACCTAAAACCATATTATACAGTTTGGCTAGACATATATATGGTCAAAAATAATGGAATTCAGCACAGTACTTATATATATATTTTATATTAAAGTTCAATTTATAAGACGTTCAGGGATTTATATATGCTGCAATGCTATTACAAACATCAGTGCAAGGTATTATGGATGATCTCAAGCTATAGCTTTGAAGAACATACTGAACTCTAATTCCTATAGCTATTGATTATTCATTCATTAAAACACCTATTATTTAGCCCTTTATACACCATCTCTTAATGTAGTTAAATACTGTCAAGAAGCATCCTCAGCTGTAATAAAAGGTTGAACCGGATCCCTTTGTAGAGCAGGGATTAGCACAACAAAGATGTTGAACAAACAGCCATGAGCACCATTGTTTGATCTGTCTCTGCTCCTCGTGCTGTGAGAGCAACCCTTGCCAATGCACCTGCAGACACAGAGTCAGGCTCATGACTATCCTGTTAGCCTAGATGTTTCTGATCTTTCCCTGGGGGATAATTGAGGCTGGGAGTAAAAAAGTCTTTACAGACCCCTAGCAAGCATTTTTCCCTCTGGCCCCGATGCTGCCTCGGCAAGTGGTGTGTTCAAGCTTTGGGCTCTGGAGTGTTTTTATACAATCCTAATCAAGTCATGCACAAACCAAAACAGCCCTAACTCTTAGAAGTCTTTCCATGGATGAAAAGGCTGGTTTTGTTTCATATATAAAAGGGCTGTTGAAGATAAAACCATGCTGCTAGAGGTGGATGCAGCTGAGGGGGGAGGTAGGACCGTCAATACCTGCACTTAGCACAAGGAGACGTGTGCTCCTTCCCAGGACACAGCAGCACTGTCACAGGAAGGAATCTCCTAAGATTTCCCAATCCCTTTCCACAAAGAAGGAACATAATTTATGTCAGTCTTCATTCTTTTGACAACATTTGGTTTGATTTTCCCTCCCTTTTCACATAGCTGGATGAAGGATGGATGGATGATGACAGAAATGATTTTCTGGATGACTTGCACATGGACATGTTAGAGGAGCAGCACCACCAGGCAATGCAATTTACTGCCAGCATGCTTCAGCAGGTATTGCCGTTCTGTTGTGCGATGGTGTCAAAACGTCACATTGCACTCAATATTCCAATATTGAGCTTGACTGAATACACTTAGTGTCTCGAATGACGATCAAGGCAAAAGGACTTTCTGTAAAATCAAGATATTACATGACTATCCACAAACTTCATCTGGGGGACCAAAACATTTTCAAATGTTGCCTTTTTTATTTTGCCCCCTACAACAACATGATCACCGTTCTTAGAAATCCACCATTCTGGCTGTGGTCACTGAGAGAAGTACAAGCTAGGTGTATGATAGATACAGCAGGTAGGGAGCTAACTTACAAAATTTCCTATTTGATATGCATGCACATACTGAAAACAGCCTGCCTCCTGAAACCTTAAAATCCAAATGGAGAACTCGGGCAAATAACCAAAATAAGGTCTAATATATGGGGAGAAAAGCAAAGAAAAAGTTTTTACAGAGCAAAGTTTATGCAGGGCTACAGATTTGGGCCTGTATTCCCCATCATTCTGCCGTGATTAATGCAATCATACAAGTTCATAAACAGATTTTCAATTTTTGTCTAGAGTTTTTTCTGGCATTTTCTACAACTCTACCTCTTCTGTGGAAGTCACGTTTTCTGAAGGGACATATTCTCCCTTTGGCACCACAGTTGAATTGGATACTTCCATGCACTTAAGTGGGAGAAGAAACAATTTGAAAATGTGACTTCCACCATTGTTGCTATGTAACTGAAAAGCAGACCTCAGGTTCTTCTGAAAAGGTCATCCACAGCACGCTGTGTTTTCAGTCACCATTTCTACCCATTCTTAATATTCTTTCCATACAAGTAAAAGACAAAGATGCAGAAAGTGTAACAAGTGACAGATTAAGAAAACTATTAAAAGATAAACACCCTGAAATACTTTATGTCCTTGCAATAATTTCTTTCTGTCTTTCCATTTTTGCTGTTAGAAGAAGCATGAGGAGGATGGAGGTACCACAGATACAGCCACTATTTTATCTAACCAGCACGAGAAGGACAGCGGTGTGGGGCGCACAGACGACAGCACTCGCAACGACGAGAGCTCCGAGCAGGAAAACAACGCAGATGATCACACCACCTCCTCCAACACTTTAGGGAGCCAGAAGAAGCTGACATACAGTCACGACACCCTAGGAAGCGGCGATATGCAGTTCAGCAATGAATCATTTATCTCGGCCGACTGCACAGACGTCGACTTCCTTGGCATCCCCGTAGACGAATGCGAGCGATTCCGGGAACTGCTGGAACTTAAGTGCCAGGTGAAGTCTGCCAACCCTTACAGTCTGTATTATCATAACAGCACACTGGATATGAGCAAAAGCGACCAAGAAAGTGTTGACAGAGAGCTGGAGATGCTGAACGAGGAGCTACGCAATATCGAGCTAGAGTGCCTGAATATTGTGAGAGCTCATAAAATGCAGCAGCTGAAGGATCAGTACCGGGAGCCCTGGATGCTGCACAACAGCGGGTTCCGCAACTATAACACAAGCATCGATGTTCGCAGGCACGAGCTCTCAGACATTACAGAGCTCCCCGAGAAGTCTGACAAGGATAGCTCGAGTGCATATAACACAGGCGAAAGCTGCCGAAGCACACCACTCACGCTGGAGATTTCCCCTGACAATTCACTGCGCAGAACTGCAGAAGGCATTAACTGCCAAGGTAATGAGGGGGCAGTGGCATATAATGTCTCCCAAAAGAATTTATTTGCTAGCTCAGAAAGTCATGAATCCAGCACTGGTAAATGCCATGCCTCTGCTAAAGATCCCGACCTTGGCAAACAGCTGGAAAGCAAGGAGAGAAAAGCCAGTGATGGAAGCAAAAGCCCTACTCATGGTCAGAAACCTTCGGGCTCCTATGTCTCCCCGTACCATCACTCTCCATATAAGCATGCTCATATTCCTGCCCACGCACAGCACTATCAGAGCTACATGCAGCTGATCCAACAGAAATCAGCGGTGGAGTATGCACAGAGCCAAATGAGTCTGGTAAGTATGTGCAAAGACTTTAATTCAAGCCAGAGCGAACCAAGGATGGAGTGGAAAGTCAAGGTCAGAAGCGATGGGACCCGCTACATTACAAAGAGGCCTGTCAGGGACAGGCTGCTGAGAGAACGTGCCATAAAGATTAAGGAGGAGCGCAGTGGTATGACTACCGATGATGATGCCATAAGTGAAATGAAGATG
>NW_009233752.1:69585-74336 GCF_000690835.1 Fulmarus glacialis | reverse complement strand
GCGGAAGCAGCATTTAGTGAAAGCAAAGGAGCAGAGGAGGAGGCGCGAGTTTATGATGCAGAGCCGGTTAGATTGCTTAAAGGAACAGCAAGGTACAGAAGAAAAGAAAGAGATGAATATCATTGAACTGAGCCACAAAAAAATGATGAAGAAGAGAAATAAAAAAATATTTGACAATTGGATGACAATCCAAGAACTGCTAACCCACGGAACAAAGTCACCAGACGGCACACGGGTGTACAATTCCTTCCTGTCAGTGACTACTGTATAATCACCATTGCTAAATTATGTACATAAAACACTACCATTGGGGTAGAAATCAATGCCTCGTTCAATGTGGCAAGATTTTTGTATATAAGATACAGTCATCGAGTTTATATACTGAACTCTACAACTGTGGGTGCCAGGATCTCCATTATGAAGTGGAGAGGAAGCTTGCCCATCTCCTTCAAAGGCAATATTAGCAGCGCTTTTTGGAATACTGATTGTACTTTTTTACTTGTTACCTTTTACATGAAGTGTTTAAATATCAGAAATGTATTAACCATACTTACACAGGTAATTTACTTAAACTATATTCATATTAAAAGGTACCCATGCTTTTCTTTACCAAAAAAAAAAAAAAAAAAAGAAAAAACCCACAAGAGCAACTGCACATATGTATTTTTTGTGAAATTATTTTGCTGTTGTTCACTTCTACACAGAGTGCTGTTTATCAATATTTAGCTCAAGGTTTAAACTCAGAATTAGAGTCATTCTCTTGTAATATTTAACATTTATCAAACAGCAGTTTTTAAGAGTTACGCTCAACATTTAAACATTTTTCTTTTTAAGGTTTCTGAAGAAAGTATATAGGTTTCATCTGAAAAGCCTGAAGCAAAGTACACTATACTGCAGCTTTAAAGGATTTTAAAGCATGTTTGCAAATGTTGCAACCTATTGAAAAAATGTGCATGTACAGCTAATTTGTTTATATAAGACAGTTTGTGGAATTTGAAAAGCCCATGGTAGTAACTGTTTGCATTATAGATTTGAATGTATTGAATTATAAAAGCAGTTTCATGAAATCATCATTAGCTACAAACGTTAACAAGTAAAATGAAGTAAAATAAATTATTGTTTTATATTTCAAACTATTTTAAATTCTTTTGACTCCCTTCCGGTTTCACTACGTACAGTATTCTTTCCTCCAGCGTAGGCTCCTGTGCTGCAGAAATGCCAGGACAGCTTACCAGAGTCAAACCTAACAGAATAATCTGCATCCTGACTTTGGGGGGAATTTGGATTGAGGTTTTCTTGAGAGAAGGAGAGATGGAGGAAAGAGGCAAGGGAGAAGTACAAGGAGTATCAAGAGTAGAGTCAAGCAATGCGTATCTTCAACTCACAAGGCATTTAAGATGACCTGTAAGTGAGAAAGAAATGGGACTTCTACTCTCCTGTTTTCCTTTGTTTTGTGTTTCTTGATGGTATATAAAACCCACCTACAAACTTCAGTGTGGGCTTGCATTAAAAGCAGACAATACATAAATTAAAGTATATATAAATTAAAGCAAATAAACATATAAATTAAAAGAGATGGTGAAAAAGACAAAACCTAAATGTCAAAGAGGTATCACACGCCTTTTTCTTGTTTTCTATTTCTAATTCAGAATTCAGATACAAATTGGAATATTCTGCTGGATTAAGTAACATAGACT
The DNA here is from genome assembly GCF_000690835.1 of Fulmarus glacialis. NCBI lineage: Eukaryota > Metazoa > Chordata > Aves > Procellariiformes > Procellariidae > Fulmarus > Fulmarus glacialis. The sequence goes on along the minus strand of NW_009233752.1, from coordinate 72,639 downwards.
CATTATGAATAGCTGCCAGGTTCTCCATCCCCTCTCCCTTTTCCCTTGCCCGCACAGAAAAGTTGCTCCCAAATCCTTCTAAGTTTCTGTTCTGGACTCTTCCGTCATAACTATACAGAGCAAAAATTATAGTCTTAATGATGGAAGTGAAAAGTTGGAAGCTGAGGGATTAACAGCTTCTCAGTGCCTATTTTGTCTATTATCAAGAAGTGGAGGGTTTTCCACTCCCTTTGTGGACTAGCACTGAATTAGCATTGAATGTATGTCTACCATATTCCACAGTAAACTCTTTTACATATCCAAAAATGCATCTTCAGCCCACATAAATTGTCACTGCCCCTTGAAATCCGGCACTCATGTCAATAAGCCTCTGTAAATTTATCTTCAAACGATATTTTCCTTTGGGATAAAGTACTAGTCCCACTGTAGTCTATGAAAGATTTTCTATTGACTTTGCTAGAGCCAGGATTTCACCTGATATACTACCAGCCATTATCATCACGAGTAGCACAGCAGGAAAAAAATACGATTTTTCACAACACGCTGCCTTCGACATAAGACACTTGCTATCTCCGTCTCAAATCTGCTTTACTCTGAGTTCATGTTCTGTTCACCCCAATTGCAGGCGTGAGAGCCATAGCAAAATACTGCCTCTCCTAAAGTTCAGAAATTCAAATGCACAGGCAGAGCTTGATTAGTGTGGAATCACAATCTTTAAACCAGGCATGAAAAGACAGTTAAGCCATCTTTAGTCTACCTTGTAATACTAGAGTAAGATTTGAAATGCTCTAATGAGGAAGAATTACCAACAAGGTGTTCCTCAAAAATAGGCTCCTTTGGAATAACTTCACAGGTAATGGTTCCTTTAGGCATCAGTTACATAAACGCTGAGCCTTGTATGTATGTGTGTAACAGCAGAAACGTATTTGGGAATTCAAGTGTGATGTGTAGAAATTACACCAAAGCATCAACAGTATAAAATTTACATTCTTTAAGATGTTGAAATAAAATATTGGCCAAGAATTATTCTCACACCTTTGAGTTTTTCCTCACTAACATTTGTTGTTATTCTGGTCAGTTAAAAATCACCTCTCTCCTTCAGTATTATGATTTATCACCTAGCATCAGTTCACAGAATCCATCAGTTATCCTGGAAATCCAGGCAAAAGCTTTGCAAACTGCAGATTTTCCTTTGCCTTTCTCAGTTATCTTATCACACACCCTTTTTCATTGTCTTATCAAAGTACTTAATGCGGTGTTGAAAAGGGAAATTTTGGGTCTTTTTATTGCTTGCAAGGAAACATTGGAAATTACCATAATGTTAGTCCAAACGTGACCTCATTACAGTGAGATGAATCAGACTAGAAAGCAGCCTTTGATGCCCAAGAGGAAATATTTCATCCAACAGCTTTTCTAAAGATTGCATTATAGTACATACCCCAGTGCTTAAAAGGTAACAACTGAAATTGTTGTTCTAGTTGCCTACAGGACATCTCATGCAAGAAATCTCCATGCAGCAGTGGAGATTGCATCTCCTTTCATGCTACAGGCTTTACCCGAAACCCAACGCTCTCCACCAACTGCTGCACACCCCTGCAGAGCAACAGAGCCATCCTCACAGCCTGGGCGCAGGGTCCTGTCCCACAGCAAGATGCTGACTCAATGTGGTGGGTTGACCCTGGCTAGACACTCAACCTAACCCCAGTTGCTCTGACTCCTACAGGGATCAACACTGGGAGATGTGCTCCTTGCATTGGGGAGGCTCATTCCAAGTGTTTTTTTGAAAATTCATTTAAGCCCTGAAGGGAGTGTTGCTCACCTCAAAGTATAAATCTTCATTTCCATCCTCCTCCTTTTCCCTTCCTCCTCAGCCACTTTACTGAGGGTAATCTCAAGCTCGGGTGGTAACTGCCTGGAATAGTACATACGCAGGGAGAGATCCTAAATACACAAAGGGGGAACAAGCAATTGCCAAGCAGCCCGAGAGGTTTTACCAGAGCCCATGTGCGCACCTCCCCGGGGGCTCTCACGCAGCCATTTTTCATTCCGACTGCCCCACACCCTGTCTCCACTTTTGCCGCGGTAGCAGTACGACATGGTTACAGACCAACACCTCAGTCCCCGTCCTATGCCAACGCATGCCCCTGCAGCGAACCAGAGATGTAAACGGGATGCCCTGGATACAGGTTGGTGCAGAATTTGATCTGATTCTTTGCAATAAAAGCAGTCTCTGTGTCAAACTGGGGTCAGTTTCCCTAAATTGCAGAACATCTCCCAGACACAAGATCTATAAAAGTGTAAAATACTTATTTGCAAATAGGGTTTAAATCAGCGTGGAATCACCCAGTTTAGATGTGCACTGAAATGGGAAAGCCCTGAACCAAACCTAACAGCATTTTTTTGTAAATTAAAAGAAAAGAACTTGCACATTAGGGATGGCAAATAAAATGAGGTAAGACTACATATTGCCTAGGGACTACTGGTTGGAGAACTAATTAGGATTATAAACTGAAAGTATGTAAATTAACCAAATATAATTATCTGCTAGTGGCCTTTGGAAATAGGTTACAGGATACTTGTTAGCAAAATTGCTCAAATGCCTGGAAGCCATACAAAGCAAGCCATAAGCAATTTAAACTCCTCTTTTTGTTTTATTTTCAATTGTTTTTCAAGCAGTCATTGTATTAAGGATTTATTGGAACATAAACTAATTAGAGAGAAAACCCAAAAAACAAAAGTAAGACAGAAACTCACAGCAGATGCTGTACCTCCATCCCAAGGCCCCTGCTTTTATTAAACATAAACTCTTTTTGTGACAAAATAGCAAAGATTCTGCTTGGGGTTTCATCCCAGCAGCTTCATTTCTCCATCAGAACAGCTTCTGTGAGCCTCCAGCCAGAGATAATCCGGAAGGGTGGTGGCTTTCTTGCATGAGTACAGCTTCTCAGCTATACAGGGTTTATGAAGATGTGTTCACTGTTCAAATGCAAACATGCAGAATTAATGTCCCTTTTCTTTAAGTGTCTGTCATGACACAAAGTAGTACTAGATTCA
>NW_009233752.1:12570-69554 GCF_000690835.1 Fulmarus glacialis | reverse complement strand
GGGAAAGCTGCTCACTCCCAGTTCATGTCATCGGAAACACAAGGTTGGCCACTGGAAAGACTGATGGTAGTTGAGACAGTGGTATATATTATACATTAAAAAAATAAAGGGGGGGTCACATATAAAGGTTAGCTGGGCTGACTTCACAGTCAAGCATGACAGCTTTAAGTACACAGGCCTGACACAGAGCCCACTTATGTGATCTGAAAGACTCCAAGCAATCTTAGAAGACTTGAAAACAGAGTATTATCTTTCATAGTTAATTATCCTAAACTGTACTAGTGAGGGATATGAAAAGAAGAGCCATCACAGCTTTGCATACTGGAGCAGAACTTGATTTTCTGCTGCTAACCATGTCTCCCACATGCCTTCTAATGGTCACTGCTCAAAAAATTATTAACCATCCTGCAGCCCTGCTAGCATACTGCCATCCCAAGCTGTATCCCTCCAGAAGCTCCAGGAGATGTGTGTCAGAGCTCATACTGCAAAATAAATTATGCAACTATTCCTGTTGCAAGACTGATGATAAACCCTGTAATGGCCAGGTTCACAATTTGTCAAGCACTGCTCAGAAGGGTTCTTGGGTCAGCTCCTCCTCTCAGTTGGAGGACAACTCTTGCTGGAATCCTAAAATGCCCAAACCACTGGAAACATCCTCATTTCTGTAGCATAAAAAGATGCAACTGCCTGCTCCGAAAACTAGGTGGAAAACACAAAACCAAAATGAATTGAAAAGCTACATGTCTACTCTACCGGATTCAATCTGACAGTTTTGAATATTGGGAATTAAAGCTTCATCCAAGTTCTGTTACCTAAATTAGTACATCAACATCATGGATCTAAGAGCATAATTGCAATGCTCTTTACTGATCAAGTCCAAAATGGGAACAAAGTTCTACCAGTTTCCTATGAAAAACTGTGTCATCTTCTGAGACGCAGAATGTTTCTTAGTGGAGATTTAACTAAAGTAATTCTTAATGAAAATAATGACACGGTAACAATGCTCCAATTAGTGTTTTAATTTACAAAAATATAATGCCAGTATTATTAAAAAAAAAAAATAATAATCAGTGTAGCTCCACTGGAATCAAAAGCCCAAATAAAAATCTGGGCTGATATTCTTACTTTTTCCTTCTATGCAAAAACAAAGTAATTTTTAAAAGCTAACTAAATTTCTCCAATACCTTCTTCAAGCACCTCTATGCATACATGAAAAATCAAGTTAAAGCAAGCCCAAACAGCCCATACCTATTTCTCCCAGCAGATGACGTTGGCCTTAGGTCATGTGCTTCTAGCACCCTACTCCCATCTCTCCTTTTTCTGGGAAAAATGAGTCAGCTAAGTCAGAAAGGGACCAGAAAGAATAATCCCCACAGTCTTTCAGTTGGGTCGGGGCCCAGCTATGACTAGGAATCAATTACATACGCAGGAAATTACATGTGTAATGCACACAAAAAAAAGGCCAAGTCTGGCTCTGCTTCTATTTTGGTTTTGTGTTTAGTTCTTAAGGACCAAAAAAGGACATAGTCCATCTCACATATGATATAAGCACACAATATTTCATGTTAAATTATAAATCTGCTGTGTTGGGACTAGAAAAATCCCCTAAGGACTGGAAATGTCTTCATTTCCATGGCATAAAAAGATCAAATGGCTTGCTCTGAAACGCAGGTAGGAGATTCTATTATAAAATAACAACCCTAAAGAACAGCACTTGCCCAGAACCAAGGGGTCAAAATCAAAATGCTGACAAATTCTAAACTGCAGAAGTGCAAAAGGGCATGATAGGTTGGGTGCCTGGGTCATGGACCACTCAGTCTGGCCAGGAGAGAACGCTTGGTCTGTCCTTTTAGATAAGTTTGCCAGGGAGGAACTTTAAAGGTAATTTCTTTGACAATCCATCCTTTTTATGTTAAGCAACTGCAGGACCATGCAACAGGGAGCCCCATTAACCGAGAATAAGAACCTCTCTGTAAAAGTGAACTTTTGGTGACCTTCTCTCAAAGAAAATACTTTATCATATTGGAGTGCGGGCCTCCCAGGTGTCACAGCAAGGCTTGGACCAGGCAGGATTCCATTGTCGCTATTAGGAGAGCTAGCTTTGATTTTTCGATAATCCATCCTACGGCTTAGCTAGGCTTTGTTAGCTTAGAATGCCATACACAAAGACTCGCCAAAAAGGCAAATCCAGCTATAATTTTTTTAATAAAAGTATATCAAAAGGCTGCAAATTGAAGGCACCCAAGGTTTGTCAAATTTCTGCTTAGCTCCAGTTAAATGTAAGCATCCAACATTTACTAGTCTTTAGGGCTCCAGGTAGCAGCCAAAATAAAAGCAGTAAGGTCACATCCAAATAATTTCCACGAGAAACACGACTCAGTTATGCCATAAGGTCCAGCAAACGCAGATGCCAAATGTAACAAAAAACAAAGCCAATTTTACAAAGCTGTTCCAGAAAACGCTTCTCTGCTCTACTGCATTTGAATTCTCAAAGAAACTCCACAGGCTTCTCGCCACAAACCGAACTCAAGGCAGAGGCAAGCACTACATGGTTGTTTGGTAATGAGCTGATGAGCCTTTTTCAATATTTCCATTCCAAAGTCATCAAAAACTATCTCTAGTAAGGAAAGACTGACCCTTTCTATATATACAACCACGCAGCTTTCTCCTGTATCAGTATTTTTCAACGAGGCTAAAAGTTTTTGCTTCATTTATTGTTTCCAGAAGTCTTTGTAGGCATCTCTCTGTGCATCTGTATTACACAATAATTGAGGCTGGAAGGGACTTTATCTAGCCCCATCCACCACTCACACACGACATTATCAAGGATTACTAAACACGATATAAACAAACAAATAAGGTGCCACAGAGCACAGATTTAAGGAAAAGCCCAAAGGCACAATGAAGCGGACACTGAAAAGGGGTTAACAGTTTCAACACAAACTCTGCCTCTCTTCTCCACAAGCATTTTTTGCCAGACACTACAGCATGCCCTTCGTGTCCTAGTCTTGCAAGGCATTTCATGAAGCACCCTAAGTACCAGCTTTCCTAATAAAAACAATGGCAGGGTCTCAGGTTTTAGAAAGGTGATGTGAGTGGCCCTTGGGGTGTGGGACAGGGCAGTGCCTGTATAAACAGGGTCCTTTAGGTCCCAGGGCCCTGCAAGCAGCACAGTGGCACAGTCCCTGTCCTCACTGGTGACCCCAAGCACAGCTGGTTCATGCGGTCAAGGAGTGGGAACAAGGCTCTAGCATCACACTGCAAAACTGTTGTACTACAACCCTAAATGTGGTCAGGCATGAGAAAAGAAGCAGTTGTGCAAAGCTCGTGCTTGACACACAAGACTTGGCAGATGGTTTTGTATTTATCCCTTAAAACGTCTGCAGCAGCACACACACCACACGCCCAGAGGACAGAGAAGGTTACATGCCTTCAGGCGCGTGCACAACAGTATTGTTCCTTTGAATTATTCAGGCTGGGGAAAAAGTCACATTATTAAGAAAAAGTATTAACCACCACATAACACATCTGTGTGTATTTGTGAGTCACACATGTGCCAACTCTTCTTCCTGAGCCCCAGTACAGTTTCTAAGTCCTTTGCCTAAGCATAAACAGCACCAGTCCCCCAGTGGAAGCTTCGCTTGACTTTATGGAAGAAGGAGCAGACCTTGCTGAAGAAAAGTAGCTTCACTCATCAGCATTAATAGCTTATATATCAACACTCACACACAAATGAGAAACAAAACCAAAGCTAGAAAACCCTTTCACCATGTTTTACAGTAATGTAGCATCTGTCGTTTTCAAAACTAAGTCAGAATAAATGTGGCAATTTCAGTTGCCTGCATGTGGCTGTTGATGAGTGCAGAGAAATATTTCCAAATTAAATGGATGAACATCCATGTAGCTAAACTAGTACAAACAGGACAGGCACAGCTGGTACTTTGTCTCCTAACACAGAGATTAGTGCCATCAGCAGGGGCACACGAGCCCAAAATGCAGTAATTTTGCTAAATAACAAGTGCCTGCCAAAGGGCTTGTATATTCCCAGCACAGCTTTAAACCTCAAGTCATCACCAACATCTGAGACAACAAGGTTGCCTTAAAAATGCAGTTTGGATTTTCATCCTCTCCACTGTAGGAGGAGGAGGAGACTTGCTTCTGACTCAGGTGACCCATGTGCCAACACACAAACAGTAGCAATGGACCCCAGCAAATTACCTCATAATATTCTCCTTTTTACTTTAACTATGCCACCAACTCCTCAAACACCTCTCACCCCTCTCTCACTTTCCTGGTTCATCAGTTCAGGTAACAAAAATCTTCTGTTAAAAACACAACTTACATTTACAAGGTCAGTGACCAAGCGTACCACTCATCTGAAAAAGTACTAAAAATATTTTTAAATCCATTTGGACCAAATTAAGAATCTTCACTCCAGCGACGCTCACAAATGCAGCCAGCACTTTTAGATGTAAGGTAAGTCAATACTCTTTGAAGACTGATGTATCAGTTAGACCTCATGTGCTTGTGGTCCTCGGACACATAAATGGTTGTGGCAAGCCAAAGGGGGTGACCTGTTCCCAGGTAGAGGCATCCTATGCTTCTCCTCTGTAGAGGTAGAAAAACTGCTCCAAAGCAATTTATGCCCGATGAAGCTACACCATGCGGTAGGGCTAAAAGGGATTAGAAATGAGCACCCAGAGTGAGAACATTGCTCTGTGAGGACATTCAAGTCTGTCCCTAGCAGGGGAGCACTGCTGAAGAAAACAACATGTACAAAAGGCAGCAACTGCCAGCCTTTCACAGGGTCTGCATTTTAGGTTGTGATTCTTCTTCGTCTTGGGCCAATCTGAAGTTTGTCCTCTCCCAGGAGTGGCAGTCTTGTGGGAGGTCTCACTGCAGAAGGGCAAATCTTCAGGACTGTCAGCTAGTGGTCAGATGTCAAGAAGAATTCAGCCAGGACAGGAGGTGACCAGCTAAAAAAACACTGGCATTGAATAAAGCATCTGTAGTCTTCTCGTTCAGCCGATGATCGCAGTGCTCCAGTCGCTGTCTGTTTGCTCCTCCCTGCACAACCAACCTTCTGCACACACACAGCCACAAAGTAAGCTTGTTTAAACATTGACACAAAGGCCCTTACTCATATAGCCCATCAGGCATATGGAAACACTACAGTGGGTTATTCACAAGGCCACAACAGGTTCCACCATTTCACTGACTTCTTGGGAATTAAGAGAGGAGCAAGGAGAAGGGAACTACTGACACATCAGACCCCCAACGTGTATCACCACACGTGCCAGAACACACAATGAGGTGTTTCGTCTCTCCTCTGAGATGTTTCTAGCCTCTTTCAAAGAAAATGTTGTCCTCTGTGTGGTACTGAAATACAAATTCTGCAGCAACACCATTGGTGAGAACAGGAAAAGAAGAACTGGACGCCAAAGTGCAGCAGCAGGAAGAGCCTCTCTCCAGCAGCTGTGCATCACACCAGTCCTGAGGACCCTTCAGAATGGGTGAATCCAGTTAGAGCTCTGGTCTTTCTCAGTGTAAAGCTCTCATCTTAACAGGATGAAAAAGGGGCTGAGATTAAGATAAGGGAGCAAAACTCAGCCACTGTCACTGAAGCTGGGAAAGGCACCTGAATGATAGTGCACACACACAGGAGAACAGCCACGAACAGAACATCCTTCCTGCCTCAGAGGATGGCTGTCACCATTAGAGCAATCTAGGAACAGTTTCCCACACACACACACTCAAAAACCCTGACGCAGGGGAACTTGCTTTACTTGTTAAGGCAAAGCCCTGGCACCACAGGGGACAGAACTTGGCTGAGCAAGGATTTAAACCAGATCTGTACCCCAAGCAAGTCCACTCCCCATAGGACTATTGTACGCTCGCTCTCTGCCCAAATAACATTTCACTTTTTGTACACAAAAAAAGTTAGGCTCCTACTAAAGGAGCCTAATTGCACAGAGTACTGACCGCAACATACGCTTGGGGTGCCTCATTCAGAACCCAAGTTTCAAATCTCAGCCTTCCCAGGGTATTCACAGGTAGGTCTCACCATCTCCTTTCAGCTAGGAAGTCTTTCCTGAATCTTAAAACACTCAGAGTGAAAGCTAAAGACAGCTGAACCTCCCTCCCCTGCCTGAAGTTAAATGTTTGAACAGCAAGCATTTTATGACAAAAAAAAAAATTTTGCTGAAAAATGCTGTTTACATCAGTTCTCGTCATACAGATACATATAAATACACTTCACAGATTTTAATTAAGAGTGTCCATTCTCACCCACCACCAGCACAGGAACTTAGCAAGTTTCAGAGGGCAGTTACTAGAAAAGAAGGTGAAGCATTCAGGCTCTACCCTCACATCTTCCTGAGGTCACAGCCATTATTTACTACATCACAACAATTTTTGTTTGCTTACAGTATACATTTGACAAAGGAAAGGCAGTAGCAGAAGAGTTCAGTAATGAGATGATAAAAAACAGCATGAGGGTTGTTGGGCTACCAAGACAGTGACACAAAAATTGTCAGTTTTTTATATTAAAAAAAAAAAAAAAAAGAGAAAGGTTTTGACAAAAAACTGAATAACGCAGAACAATCGATGCACACAGATGATAACGATTACTTAGGAATTATAAGGCAAGTCTGAATGAACAGAAGACTGAGAAGGAGACAGACCTGCCAGCTCAAGAAGTTCCCAAACTATTAATTGCCAGAACTTGTAAGGGCTAACCCAGGCAACAGCACTGGTTTGTACGTGCTTTTCAGAAGCATCTGCTAAAATGGCACGATTAGAGAGAAAAGACCGGGTTATATGGACTTTGGGTTTGACCCAGGATCGAGTCATTGCACCATGACGACATATGCAAATAGGACCAATACAAAAAGGACCCCATAGTCAGTGAGAGTCTTAAGGTATCAGTTCAGATGACCAAGCAGCAAGCGCACTGCTAGAAAGGGAGATGGGAAATGCATTCACTTCTGGTTCCTCTTTGTGAAGTAGAGTTACTACAAGCATTTAGCAGCTTACAGGGAGTAACACCGTACTTGAAATACAAATCAAACTTGTTCTGAAGCTGCTAAATGTGCTACTACTATGGAGAGGAATACAATTAGATTTGTATAAATACTTTTTTTTTTTAAAGGATGTTTTATTTTGTTTGACAGTCACATGAAATTTTAGAGACTAAAATAAATCCTAAAATGCTCTGACACAGAATTAGGCTATTTAAGGGTAAGCCTGGATAACTTGCAGAAAGCTGGGAAAACCCAGCAAAAGTAAGTCTCTGCCAACAGCTGACTGACTAGTTCTGAAGGGGGATAGATAAAAGAGCATTGGTACTCTTTGTAAATTTATATTCTGAAATACAGTGGGTAAAAAGAAATTTAAACTGATACAGAACATGAAATGGCTAGGGGTCCTTAGAAGTTGGTTCAAAACTCACTAGAGGTAGTGGATTTTTGATCAGGCCTATAGAAATAAGGATTCCTCCCACTATGGTAAAAAGATTAGGACATATCCTATCAGAGCCTAGCAACACCATCGGCATAGCTAAAATCAGATCAGAATTTGATCTAGAATTTCTTGCTAGTAATTTCAAGCCATAGCTGAAGGAAGCCAGGCATCTTCTGCCAGAAGATGAATGATTTATAGCCATGAAGTCACCATCTCAGATCATTGCTATCCTGACAAGTCTCAACTGAGGCTTTATTTTCTCATTGGCCATCTTCAATTGCTAAACTAGCTCTATTAGTTCATTGTCTTTCTACCCACTCACTTGTAAACAGGCCAAAGTATTGATAGCAAGGCGTCCTCCCAATGAAGATAAAAAGCTCATGGGTAGGGCCCCACTAGAGGAATTTCCCAAGCAGAGCTGAATATAAAGACAGAAAACTTCTCTGCAAAGATTTTCCATTGGAGAATGTCCTGCTAAATAAGTGACCCAGGGGAGCTTTATTATCCCAGCCCAGAACTGGGGTGGGCACCACAACAGCCAGTTGCAAGCACAGCTTGGAGTCATCTGTTCTTTAAGCCCTAATCAAGTTGCTTCTTTTGTTCAATAGATGAACAGACTTTCTTTGCTTAGTAGTGCCTATCCATAAGAAGCTAAACATCATCCTGCACTTGCAATGGCAAACATGACTTCAGCTTAAGTTGTAGAGGAGAAATTTTACTAGGGAGCAAGGGGAGGAGGCAGGGCAGGATAAAGAAGGAAGGTTAAAAATACTATCTACCAAGATTAGAGTTGCTGCTATGTGAACAGTGAGAAAATGACCAATACTGCCTAATAGTTGAATCTCAATCTATGAGGCCTTTTTGCTTTTATGGCTCTCTGTCTGCTTCATACCAGTGTGAGCTACAAACCATAACTTTAATAGCTTCAACCAAAGAGTTATGATAATATCAGATGCCGTGGATGATGAGCAAATAACAGCAAAAATGTAATGAAAAGTATATATTTATGTCTTTGCTATTAAACCCAAAGCTATAAACATTGACAGCCCTAAGAGCTGCAGTTTCTCTTGTCATTGATTAATGCCTTGTTTTGAAGAATAAGAAGGTTAAAACAAGAAAGAAACAACAAGGTGGTGTTGGTGTGGTGGTTTTTTTTTTTTTTTTTTTTTTTGCTTCTCTCAATCTGAAAAATTACATTGGCTATTTTAGGTGGAACCTGCATTTCTGGAACATTTTCATATAAGGCAAAATGCAGTCAGAGAGATCTTTTAGGGCCTTTGAATCATATCACAATGCACATCTTAAAACACTAATTAACCAACAACCGTGCTCACTAATGCATACGCTTCAAATTTGTTTTTTACGTTCTTTCCATTAGCATAATTCTCAGCTGACAGTGTGGCCATACCCACCATGCATTCACTGCAAAATAGGGTTTCTTTTAATTCTTAGGTAACTATTGCCTCAAAGACTTTGAGGAGAGAAAGTCAACCCAGCCAAATCAATGCAAAAACTTTGCAATTAATGCAATTCATCATGATAACTACTGATAGAGGATTACGTTTTTCCAGTCCAAGCCTTATCCCCACATCTGGTCTGAATGGAAAAAATGTCACAAACTCTTAATGTTTCTGTAATGCTACCACCTTCTTCCAACCTGGTAAGAGAGAAGTTTCATCAGAGCAGAAACAGCTGAAATGAAACGTTCATACAAAGGTATGCTGAGAGAGCACAAGAGATTTGCACAATTTTTCCCTCCAGCACTGCTCCCCCTCTCCTGAACTCCTCTTTTAACCTCCTCTCTTTGGCACAATACAAACACAACACCTGATAACCACCCAGGAAATCCAAAATTGTGTCCTCTTGAGATTTCCAGCACAAAAGAGCCTAGAGGTTCTCTTTTTAATCATTTTAGATTAAGAAAGAAACACAGAAAGGAAAGAAGAGATCTAACTAAAGCTATATAAGATGGCAAGTCTGAGACTCGCTCAGCAAAAAGGTAAGTCTGTGCTATTTCCTGGGGACAGACACTGTGCTCTTAAAATACAGTACATGCCATTGCCTCAGTGTTACACGCTGCATATTATACTGGCAGTTCATCAATTCTCCTGCCAACCCACTGACCCTTCTCCCATTAAAAAGGTATCAGCTCTTCCCTCTATCGACATTTGCCATTCCTCTTTCTCAAGCCTCTGAGCCCATCACTTCAGGTTAGACTAAGCCCCCGTGGCACAACTCACTGCTTTTTTCCAGGTAGCCACCCTGGGCATTCACCTGGCTCACTGCAATTCCACAAGTTCTCTCAATGCTGCTTCTAACCAGCTCAGGTAAAATTGAGTTTTCCTACTTAGGCAAGGGTTGAGAAGATGACCTTTTCGGTGAAAAGCCTAGTATTTTTCCTCAGCTGAAAGAAAACCTCTTTCTCCTGAACATCAGAAATGCTCATTGTGCAACACCGTCGTATATCGTTATTTACATGCACTATTCTTACACTGGGAGCAAAGATGCCCAGTCTTATGGACCTTCGCCATGGCTTTGTGCTACTTCTTAAGGGAACTGGCGTGATGTTTTCTTCTTTCTTTTCTTTTTTAATAACCTGGATTGTTATTATTATTGCTGCTGTAGTTGCTAAAGAGCTCTAGGGGGAGATGTGGAAATAGTCTGTTCCCTTGTGTAATGCCTGAAATCAAACCGGAATACATCAGGCTGACACTGCCTGCCTGTTATTGCCTTAAAGCTAGTTATTAAAAAACAAACAAAAACAATTGCTGCACCACAACCATATTCCACCTCCCCCAGAATGGACAGGCAATTTAATCTAGTGGTGAAAGACATACAGGATTCAGGACTCCTTCACTGCGACTCAGGCCAGCCAAGATCACCATGTGATCCCTCTTTGGTATATAAGAAATGTGGAGAGTCCTCAGCTGAAGAGAATCCCACTTGCTAATGAAGTTCTGCCTGTATACTGTTTGCACTGGAGAATAGCATATCACTGAATTTTGTCTTTGCAAAGGTTAAACAATTCCAGAATTCCTTCAGTGAAAGTTTTCCATAAGCACCCCTGCCTTGTTCCAATGTCAGCACTGAGCAGCAGCGTACATCCAAAGTCTTGCAAATTGCTTTTCTGGTAGAAAAGATGACCAACAGGCAGTGGGATTTCTCTGTGGCTTTATGGTAACAAACCCAAGTGTACACTCAAGCCTGTGAAATACATTTTTTTCCAATGCCTCATAGTTTTGCAGGTAGTAGGGACGTTAGAAGAGACATAGCTCTGGGTCCTTACAATCAGTCACTTCCATTCAAAACTCCTTTATTTTGATTCAACGCTGTATACATAGCAACTGTGTTGCTGTACCATCTACCAGTCATGGGCTAAAACGTCTGTTTTCTGTGTACAATATGCCAAAGCACAAAGACATCAGTGATGCACACAGGCAGCCTCTCAAAGAGGCACGTGACTCAGTGACATACAGTAACTATTTAACATGTTTGTCCACAATTTGGCATTATGCTCCTTTCAGAAGCAGGTCCAATGGATACTTCTGGAAGGAGGGGAAGGTTTTTTCCTCCTTTGTGAGCAACGGAGGGTGCTTACCAGACAAGAGATGGACAGACCACAGAGAGTTCCCTCTCACGAGAAACTCACTATCTTGCATCATAGTCCCATAGGTACCTGACTTCAAGTACAAAAGCCTCTCAGTCTTCACTGGAGAGCTCACTATAATAGAAGGTCACACATGCCTGCCTCAAAAACTCTGGCCATCTCAGGATCTCTAGAACTTTGTTGATCACTTTAGAGGACCTACACAGATAAACACACACACACACCCCTCACTGGCACACCACGTTCCGTCTCCTGTCTGAGAGGGAGGAAATAGCAGATTGGGGCAGAGGAGAGGGTGGCTTCTAAGGAGGAGGAGAAGAGGATTATTAAAAGCTGGAAATAAAGTAGTTTCATTCCTTGTACAAAGAAATCAAGCATGCGGTAATTTTTAAACACTTTGAATGCTCTAACAAATCCCCTGAGCATGTGATATGGTTAGCCTGGCAATAAATGAAGTGAACAAGAAAGAGGGTATATAAAACACAATCAAGTGAAGTACTACGGGTAATAGCAGGCAAACAAATCTCTGCAAACTTTAAAGAGACTGCTACTCTTGAAGCACATATAAAGGATACAAAGCTAATTAGCCATTTAATGGACAATCCGATAAATTAAGGGACTATAGAAAGCTGGTGTCTGGAGATAAATGGGTTTTCTTTAAGTGTTTGCAAATTTAGCAAAGATGGAGCTGGCCTTTGTTTTCTTGAAAATAAAACATTTGGAGAGAGATTACTCTGCTACCAGCAATGAAATTTAGACGAAAACCACAAGCAAATAAAGCCTGAACATACACATGACATGTTAGCTGCAGTGTAGAGGGCTGGTCTCACTGACCCAGGAGGCTCCATCTAGTCTTTTGTTCCTGCAGCAGTTAAAACAGAAACAAGAAATCAACACCTACACATATGAGCATCTTCAGAGTTTTTGATCATAAGCCAAACAGAAGAATATTCAGCAAAAAATTCCAACTTTGATCCTTGCCACAAAGATGAGCCCAAACAAAAGCCCAGGATGCTGCCACCACATACAGGGTCTAGCATGAGTACAAGGTCACATCTCAGAGAGACCCAGTCCAGCATAATGAGTAGGTAACACCATTCAACACACAAAATATTTTAAACAGAACTATCCTTCCTTCCCTCCTAAGCAACAGAGCAGAGCAAGTTAACATCAGGCACTTTGCTTCACGATGGTGATTTTGATCCATCACTAGGAATATGAAAGCCGGAAACATGCACGATGCAACTGCAGACTGAGAGCAGGCAGCGGGACGCAGCTCCAATTGCCACAGTCAGTCAGCCCGGAGTCCTCAAAAACATCTACATGTTCATCACTTGGTGCTCAAGTGCTCATACGTTCAACATTTACTACTCAGAGTAATGACATTGCCAAACACCCAACACATGCAAATCATAAAACACAAAAGAGTACAAGCTGTAAATGCAGCCCCAGCGTTGGCAGAGGATGATACGCAGTGCTCCCCATGCCGTGCTACGAAGCACCCGCCGCACCAGGCACGCTGATGAAAGGTGGGAATGGGAGAAGGGATCCCTTTACATTTCCAACTTTCCAATTCCATCATAGTACCATCTTTTATATTATAAGGAAAGAATAGCAGGCACAAAGTTTTTCCTAACAAATTGTTTTTCAGTGAAAAATTGTGCGCTTGACCAAACACATCATGGGTTTTAGAGCGTATATACTTCTTGATTCACATTTTATTGATAAAACCTAACAGTGGCACAGTTCTGCATGCAACAAGACATGAACCCAAGGGTGTTCGCACTGCCACCTGCACACCTCTCTTGATTAGCCAACAAGGAAATCATTATCCTGCTTAAATTACTCAAACAGCACCAGCAGGAAAAATACATTTGTACTGTCAAAATAGTTATGACCCCAAGACTGAAGATTCTGGTTTTATCTCCTCCTTCTGATCATCACTCTATTCTTTTTTTTTTTTTTTTTTTCTTCATTGGTATTGACAGAAGGCAACAACGTAAGTTAACACCGGGTTTTACATTTAATTCCTGATTACGTATTATATTCACCTTTGTGATTATGATTCAAATTTTACATTAAATAGGTTTTCAAATTTGGGAAAGTATCTCGACAGGCTTGTCACATCTATGCTACTACATGCTATAAATCTCTTTTTATTTATATTTCATGTGCATTATAAATCTTTCAGATGAATATTGTGTACACTTGCACCACCACTGCAGAATCCCCACTCTATACTACTCCTAACCGCATTCTTAGTAACAGCAATACTAATCCCAGTCATGTCAGCTTTCTCATGTTACCACTAATGCTAGTTTTGGCAGACACCATTTTAAGTTGAGATGTATTCTCATCTTCTTTTGGAGGTCTGAGTGCCAGTATTTAAATGGAGAAATACAGAGTTTGCTACATTTGTTCTTCCTCTGTATATTTGTGATTGTAACTTGTGGTAAAGAACATTTAAAAAATAAATCTTAAGTACAGTGATTCCTCTGATAACAGCTCAAGGACAGTCACTAAGACATGCTACTGTTTAAGTGATAGCTGAAGACTTCATACAAAACAACTTCAGGAAACGTGCATATAAGTTCTTTGACCAGAATAGTTATAGAATAATAAATTCTGAGTTTTGAAATACACTTTCAAAAGCCTGTCACAGTAAAACTCTCCTATAGCATCACAACAGCATCTGAACCAGTTTTATATAACGTATCGTAATCACCTGAGAATACATATCTGCAGAAGATGATGTACAAATCCAAAATCCAATGTTGCAATTATTTGTGTGCCATTTAGAAAGTGGCAAGCTCACCACCCACAACATGCAGGTTTTCAACACAACTCCTCCCTCAAGAAGCAAATGTCACTCGCACCGTCTGCTCGCTGCCCTCTCAGGATTCTCAGAGCACCTGGAAAAACCTGACAGAGCACTGATGCAGCTATTTTGATCAAAGAGAACTCCACAATTTGGCCTCCTAAAAGAAAAATATGAATAATTTCCCTTCAGATCTGACAAAACTGGTGTTTGCATGAAGGTGTTAGAAGAAGTTCTCTACTTTTATTAGCGTTTCTCTAAATAATTTCTTTCTTTCCCCCCCCCCTCTGGCTTGGAAAGAGCAGTGTCTAGCTAATGAGAAGTCTGAAGAGCTGCATTAATCTCTGTGAATCGCTATCTCAGCTGCAACTACTGTTCAATATTCTTAACTGCCAGCACCAAGAATATAGGTTTTCTCCACAATAAACGCTTTTTATAATACCAGTAAGGCCACTCCAGGGAGAACTGTTATCATGAAATAATTATGCCCTTTTGGGATATGAACACATAGCTGTGCTTTATGCATTACAGCAACATCCCACATGAATTACAGCAGAACAATGTCTCCTGTTGTGCTTTTCTCTTAAAGGCAGGAGGTTTCCCATCCTCCCCCTCCCATGTTTTTAGAAGGCGGTTCAGGCACCTTAGCTAAAAACGTGTTCATAGAATTGTAAAAGAACAAGCAGACTTTCTTACTCTACAGCCATCTGCGTTCATGTATTTTTAATGAATCATTTTGGCTATTCATTCACACAAAAGTTGTATTTGATTTGGTGTTTGTAGATTACCTCGTTATCAGACAACCCCTTCACTGCTGAGACGGTAGCTAACACAACAAGAGCTTTACTACAGCAGGTCTGAACTGCATGTCACAGATAAAGAGGAGCACCAGGGCTGTCTTCTGTGGGATGAGGAACAAGCCTTTCACAGCTGCACTATCCTTAAGGTCCCATACTTTGGTTTCACAGAGGCAAGTAATTCAAACTCCCAAGAGACTATCAAAAATAGACTCAAAGGCATTGTCAGCTGTACATGAGGAAATACAGAAGTCCAAATCCTCATCACTTGCACATCTTTACCCTATAATCATATCTAGGAGTTATGCACACACAATTAAGCCTTATATATCTTGTTGTGTCTGTGCATATACAAATTAGTGCACCATTTCTTAATAAGCAAGGCTAGATATCATAGCACTTAAAGACCCATAGAAGGACTTATCTAAAATATTAGAAAAGGTTTTTGCAGATACTAAACCAGACTCAGACAGAGCTGCAAGGATACTGTACATCTTCAAAGGCGTGGTGAAGAGGTCTGGGCAAGACAGGGTCAGGTTTAGGGACAGGAGCCAATTCTAACCCAAGATTCACAGTCAGCAGTGCTGACACCTCACTGTGTCACGCCTGTCTGTGCAGAAGAGCAGCAAGACCACAGCGAATACTGAAGTAAAGAAACTAAAGCCTTTCTCTCAGGGCCTTAACACATACACAGGGAGCTTCACCTGGATGGGAGGAAGCCATCCCACTTCCAGAAAGCGCCATGAGAAAAAGGCTGCCACTGCAAAGAGGTGCCCGCTGGTTGCTCCGATCTCCTCTCAGGGGGTCCCACACAAGGTGCTGAGCTGTGGCAGAGTTGGGTACACCGACAAACCCCCAAGGCAGCTCATCCCAGCCAGCTGAGGTCACCTACACCAGTCTCCACACTTCAGTGCCAATAACACCATAAAAGACATGACTCTCTCAAGGTTATATTTTTCCAATCAACATGAGAAAAGGTTGCAACGTCTAAGATTTTGGACACTCTCCCAAAAAAAACAGTCATCACCTGGTTTGGAAAGCCGCCCGAACTGCAATACTAGGGATCTATTTACACAGAAAGAGACAAATAAATTCAGGACAGGGCCCACACCCATTGAGCAAAGCAGGCTGAGGGATGAATTCACCCTGGTAATTCACACTTCAGTCCATATAGTCCAGATAGAGGCTTTTGTGTCACAAATGCTCATTTTGGATCATTTTACACATGACTAGGGACATAAAGAAGCAGGAGGCACAGAGTAAAGACTGAAAAAGAGTGAAAGACCAAAAAGAGAAGACTGAAACACAGCAGAAGACCTAAGACAGACTGAAGGCTGAAATCACATGCAAAACCAAAAAAGCAGGAGGGAGACCAAAAATGGGTGGCTGGCTGAAAAGGGGTGGGAGGCAAAGAGAAGAATTGAGGCCAAAAAGGGCTGTGAGGCCAAGGCGAGAGCAGGAGGCCAGAAAAAAGGGGGGCAGAAGTTAAACAGGACACCAAACAGGGAGGCCAAAAATATGGGGAGGCAGAAGCAGGGTGGGAGCTGAGACCAAAACAGGGTAGTAGACCACAAGGGGGGAAGTTGACATTGAAAAAGTGGGGAAGTTGAGGCTGAAAAATAAGGTGGGAGACCTCAGGGAGAGTTGAAGCTGAAAGAGGGGTGGGAGGCTGAAAAAGAGGGAAAGTTGAGGATGAAGTAGGAGCAGGAGACTCAAGGGAGAGTTCAGGCCAAAAGAGGGGTAGGAGGCCAAAAGAGGAGCGGGAGGCCCAGGGGAGAGTTGAGGGCAAGAGAAGAGTTGGTGGCCAAGAGAGGGGCAGGAGGATGACAGGGGAGCAGGAGGCCTATGAGAGACTTGCGGCCAAGAAAGGGTGGAAGGCCCAGGAGAAAGTTGAGACTGAAAAGAAGGGTGGGAGACCAAGAGAGGGGTGAAAACCTAAGGGAAGGGTTGAGGCTAACAGGGGGGTGGGAGGCCCAGGAGATAGCTGAGGCCAAGAGAGGGGTGGGAGACCAAGGTTTGTAGTCGAGAGAGGGGTGGGAGGCCCAGAGGCGAGTTGAGGGCAACAAGGGGGTTGGGAGGCCATGGTGAGAATTGAGTACAAGAGAGGGGTGGGAGGCCCACGGAGTGGAGGGCAACAGAGGTGGGAGGCTCACAGAACTGTTCCAGCCGACAGGGGAGTGCAAGAGCACAGAGAGAACTGACAATGAGAAAAGGGTATGAGGCCAAGAGGGGGGTAGGAGACTTATAGGTTGAGGCCAAAAAGGGGGTGGGAGTCTGACAGGCAGATGGGAGGCCCAGGAAAGAGTTGAGGCTGACAGAGAGGTGGGAGAACAAGAGATGGGTGGGACGCTGAGAGAGGGGTGGGAGGCCCACTGGAGAGTTGAGGCTGGGAAAGGAATAGGAGGCCAACAGAGAGGTGGAAGGCTGGGGAAAAAAGTGAATGCCAAAAGGGGGTGGGAGGCTGGGAAAAAAGTAGAGGCCAGAAGGGGGTGGGAGGCCAAAAACAAAAGGGCAATCATACCTGCTTTAATCAAGCCTGCTTTTGTAGTCTATTATTTACAAATTTTAAATTCATGAACAAACCCCCATTTTAATCATGATTTCTGCTAAGAAAGGAGAGAAGAAAATGACTAGCGCATCGATGTGATATAACAAAACTTATCTTTGCTACTGTAATAACAGCCATAGGTTTATGAACCATTGGATAAAACAACCAACAGAAAAATTAGATCATTTGGCTGTGGCTACTGGAACGTAATAGATGGCTCTTTGGCTGGGATAACTGAGCACATACTGCAGTGATTAATGTGAAAAGCCGTGTGGTGTATAAACTGTTTAACAGAAGAGAGCAATATGGCATGCAAACCAAACTAAACCAACCATTAATAATTTAGGCACCCTTGAAAAGATTTATGAAGATTTATTTCACATCTAAATCCTCTTTGCTGTAACATCAGAAAGAGGACGAGCATTTCTTTGGCTTATTTATACAGAACAGAATGGAAATATCACTTCAGGAGGAGGAATGTTCCAATTCTCCTCCGCCCCAAGACATAATATAGCAGCATCTTGGCTAAAGGTCTCCTGAAAACTTTGACAGTAAAATCATGTTCATCAAAGCTACATAATTATATAGCAAATATTTATTTTCAGGGTTGAAATTAATGCAATAGTAGAGGATGAACAACACAAAACTGGGTCTTACTTATAGCTTCTGAGGGCAGTATTCTCCAGAGAGGTCAGCATTTAAAACTGCCTACATTGCAGGTTAGAGTGGACTCACGTATGCCAAGCCTTGAGCAGTACAGGGATTCTCACAGTCAAAGGAACAGTCTATGACATACTCAGGAGAGATGAATACAGAGCCCTTCACATTCTAGCAAGCCCAATTTCATAAACAGTCTTTGGTCAAGCAAGGAATTGTTATTTCTTCATTGTTCAGACTGCATGCCAGGGCAGAACTTGCTGTGGGATGCCTTTCACTAACATGACAATACCTGCTGTTTGCTGTTCCAGTCTAGTAACCAAATAGCACAGCTAAATGGGGAAGCACTGGGCCAAACCTTCCTGTCAATACTCCAGTGATTAAATCAAAGGCTGTGGAAATTCGTCTAGCAGTTAAATACAATTGGATTTATCTTTCCAGCCCTATGTACCACTGCCAAGCACCACGTATGCCTTAATTTAAGCTCAAATTGTAAAGTCTTTGGAATCCTGACACTCACAAATCAATCCGTAAGATCAAGAGCAGCAACCATGTCATTCTTTTCCCCGGGTGCTCTGAGGTTGCTCTGTAAAAGTCAGGCCAAGTTTAAAATGAATCATCACAAACCAGAATGACTGGAGCTGAACCTTATGCCACCACATCTCCTGCAACACGGAGGGTCTACAGCTCTGGTGTAAGTGGGGGAATCGGGATGCTGCACATCACAAGACACAAAGCATAGCCCTCTCCCAGTTCAGGTTGCACACTGAAAGCACATCCTCTGTACTGGGTTATATAAAAGCACTGGGAGCTGTAGCCAAAGACACGTTCTTTAGCTGCTGCACATCACAGGGGGCTATAGTTAAAAACCACAAAGCAGCATTAAGACCACAGTTGGCCAGTATCGTAAGAGTTTGGAAGGGAGATTTTTTTATATAATGATCTTAGACGTTTGCCTCTATTCATCCACATGAGGCATGCTCTGTACGGACCTCATCAGAAACAGATAACACCTTCAGCCTGAAGGCAGTGGTGTCCCAATGCTTACATTTATTTATAAGAGTTGCCAGCTGCCTCTGAAAAGCAGGATATGCCTAAGTCTCATTTGAAGTTTGAAGGCTTGGTTCACAAGCAGAAGAACAAAGCCTCAGGATTTTACCCTTTTTATAGCTGCAAATGCCAAGAAAAGTTTAAAATTAATAGCAACCAGCATAAAGTGGAATAAGAAATAAAAGAAACATTTACTGCCTTAGATACAGGCCTGTGCCCCTGACATTTCCATATCAGGGCAGTATTCTCTCTGCTTTAGCAGCAGGCAAGCATAAAACATGCTCTTACTGCAAACACCATGAATTTTTCTGTCCTTTGAAACTTAGCTGTAGAAGGCTGCATACTATAAAAATAGAGAAAGAGAATGGAAGACTTTCACTCTACATAAGGCAATTACCAGGGCTGTCAGCAAGAGCAAGATTTACTACATGGAAAGGGTAAAGAGAAAGGAATGTGCCAAGCAGTTCAGAAAAAATTGAAAGAGGCAAGGTTGCAAGATATTTTGCCAACCCCAAATTTGGTAGAGGCCATATAGCTGTAAGAGCAACCTCCAAAACCCCAAACACCCCACAGGTCTTTATCTGTACAGGTGATCCCATCAAAACCTGAGCAGCTGCCTGTGGGGTGTGTGGCTCTTCAGAAGCTGCTTCTCTAACAGAAAACATGGGATCGCAAAACCAGATTGCTGTGCAGTTCTGAGGTTATCCCAAATAGTCATCTGCAAAACTGGAAGCTATGGTGGGAAATTTTGCCAAGAGACACATGACTTCTCAGTAAATTGTAATTGTATTAACCCTCCAGACTTCTCGGAGATGAACCCCAAGTTTTGTCCAGTGCTGCTGCCACTGCTGGAGGCATTACCAGATGGCCCAGTCAAAGCAGATCATGAGCAGTGTGTTCTTATTCAGTGTTATTGCCCAGTGAGACTATTGCTCAAACTCAGCCAGAGCACCCTTGGAAATAGACTGCCACTTCACAGCTAGAAAATCTTAAAAAAAAAAAAAAAAAAAAAAAAAAAAAAAAAAAAAACCCAAAAAAAAAAAAAAAAAAAAAAAAAAAACAAACAAACCCCCCCCCCCTTCCCCTTTATTATGAAGCAAACAGCTGTTTGTTAAACAAAATATTATGCTGAGATCTGAAAAATGGACCTTGCATCATAGGTCTCAGTTTTGACCATAGCACTACTACAAGAAATAACTAAACATCATCTCACCTAAGTCTTTCTGTACTTGAAATTCAGGTACTAATAATAATATGAAATAATGGTCACAGGTGGAAAGATTCCTTATGCTTATAAGACACTCTTGGCTGGAGAAAGCATCTTCCATAGAGCTCCTTTGCTGGCTTAAACAGAGATAGCCATACTGCAGAACAGTGAGGTTCTGCCCAACACATCTCTACGCAATTAATAGTCCTTGACAATGTAAGGCTCTCTTCAAGACTGACTGCTGCCATTTTCTTCAAAATGGCAAGAGATTAAAAAAAAAAAATCAGATTTTTTTTTTAAAAAACACTAGAAAAATACTACAGTTTTGACATGAAGACACCAAATCAGCATTACAACTTGGAGAATGTGATGCAAATTAAAGAATAAGTACAGAAAGCTTTTGCAAACTCCCAAAGAAAGCAAATGTATTGGAAGTCTCAGCCAAACTTCTCACTGGAGTAAAAAAGGGAATACCAAGGGATTTATTCCACATATCATGTGTTGGTGGTTTTTGGGTTTTTTCCCCAAAAGATCCTCACTCAGCCACAATGGGGAGACACTGTGGTGATGAAACCTGTAAGAAGTTTTAACATTGAATTGTTAGTTATTGCTATGATTGCTAGTATCCATAATTTTGGATTCTCAGCTGACTCAGAAATGACTGTCCCCTGTAGACAAATTGTCCTCCTTGGCACAAAACATACCTGGTGCCTGTATAGCCAGTAAGAAGAGCAACCTTCTGAAGTGCAGTCAGAAAAGAGAGCTCAGCCGAAATCACTTCTAAATTGCTAAGCCTTTGTTATGAAAGATTGCACATAAACATTAACACCACTGCTAAGCACTTGTATTTCATATTCCTGCTTGAAGCAAGTTTTTATTGCTGAGTTGTAACTGCCTGAAATTAACACCTTTTCCTGAAAACGCTGACAGATCATCCATTGTAATAGTGCTACAAGGCACAGAACACAGCTATAACACTAATACCAGTCTATTTAAACCAGAAAGCAAAGCAAAATAGAGCTCTGGGTGTTAACATTAGCCAGCCAGCCCTAGAGCAGCCCATCCTACCTTTACAGCCCTGCAAACCTCCCTAGGGGGACCAGCTCAAATGCCAAAGGAGGGCAAAGAGCCCTCCTGCTGCCAGTGCTTGAAAAATACCTGCCATGGCTTGGCATTGCTACGTTGTGCCAGATCCGAAACACCAATGCTGCTGCTGGGGAAGGAGGATCAGTAGAAGGCCAAGGATTCAACTGGATGCCACAGATGAATCAATCTGCCACGGACAATCTCGCTTTGACTGCTTTTGTTTTTCAGGAAAGATATCAACATGAAGTGACATGATCATCCTGACCTGGCGCTGACTGATTATTTTGTAGGTGTTCGTTTCTTTCCCCTTGATTTCGTTCCACAAAAGCAGCTGACATGAAGCATCTTCTATCCCAAAACAAATAGAAGAATGAAAGGGGCTAAGAAGAGATGGTATTAGATGCTGAAGCAATTTCACTCTGCTTAAACCTCTCACCTTCCCTTTCTACACAAGCACACTTGCAAGGAAATATTTCCTATTTCTAATTTCAAAATTTTAAAACATTTCTTTTTAAAAAATTGGATAGCAGGAAGGCCTGAAAAAAATTGAAACTCCAAACACACTGCTTTGTATATAAAAAATAATCTACTTTCTGTGAGGTGGTTGGTTTGTTTTTTTTTTCCCCACAAGACATTTCAAGCAGACAACTTTGTTGAAGTTACAGACACAACTTTTACTTCCTCTGCAGCAAAATGCCCCCAAAGCAATCTGAACTTTTCATATTGATCCCAAGTGAAACCCTTCTGCTGGTACACTGTTGCCAACCCCAAATTAAGTTAAGATTTGTGTACAAGAACCCTGGCCATACTTTTGACAAACTATGTTTATGTCTCATTTTAGCCTGTTTGGATGTGGCCCAAGCTGCAACCCCAGGAGGATAACCCTTCTGCTCCATCCTTGACACCTCCCAGGCAGAGCTCCAACAGCTTTCACCTCGCTGATCAGCAGGGAAAGCTCCTCACTTTTTCTTCCCATTTGCAGCAACAAAGCAGCTCATAAAGCAGTTGGCTGCCTGATTCCTCGCCATGAACAACAACTCACACAGTCTCACTGTGACACTGCGCACTGCTGCAGTGGTTGTCCCCATTGTAATATTGCTAGTCCAGAGTTTCATTCTGTACTCTCAAGCTGGCATTGGTTAGTCATGTCATTTTGGGGTTTGGAAGAGTCAGAACATGGCATGAAGCCCAGCCTTTCCACAATTTCTGGCCTTTTTTTTGTAAATTAGTCAAAAGGCCTGATAACATATTTGCTCCACTGCTTCCAGAGTAAATTAAAATAACTTGCAAAAATTACCTTGAAAACTTCAATGCACACCAAAACTGGAATATTTTGTCTGCTCTGATGACTGGAGAGAACCTGCCATCTCTTCTCAGCAATGCTGTTCTGTAACATTTCCAAGTAACCTGCCTCTCATATAGCCCAATGCTTCTCTTTTCACAGGTTGGATGGAGGCACCAAGAGTCCAGCAGTGAGGTTTTCAAAAGGCACTTAGCTTTGGCCTAATCCCAACCCCTTTTCATTTCAGCAGCAGCAGAGTTAAGGCAGTGCTGTGAGCTACTTTGATAATTGAGGCCTAAATTAACTCAGCAAGTAGTGGCAAACTCGGAAGGGTCTTGACTGCCATTAACCTGTGCAGCTCCTTTTAGTCACAAAGTAATAGCATGCAGAAGAGCTCTTTTATTCTGCACAGGTCATTCTGTATCAGATTTTGGAAAATGCTTGGATTACCCCTCCTCAATTGCAATAGTCTAATTGCATCCCAAAACACTGAGTCCTTATGTAACAAATAATCCCCTGTAGACACTTATTTGTTTTACAAAGAACAGATTTCCTCATCAACGATCTTAAAGTTGAATTTCTGGTTTTAAGAAAGTCCTTTGTAAAATACTTGGGAAAAAAAAAAAGCACATTGCTGAGCTGAAGTAGAAATTTTCAGCCATACACTTTAAGATTTTAGTTTTAGGATTCATCTGATCTTTCCAGCTTCTGAAAGAAGGGAGGAAGAGCTTAAAATTTCAATGAAATACATAATCCATCCTTTGCTAAACCCTCCAAGTCACAGCATGCTCACCACCTGCTTTACTTTTATGCATGCAGCCTGGGCTCAGCAGGGCACAGTCTGTTGCAGTGAGGATTTCAATACAATTGCAAGAGCAAACGCTACAACTCAATTTTAAAGTGAAGAGGGAGAATTATAAACAAAGTCTACTGAGAGTCAGGCTTGCAACCATGAACAGTGTATTGCATGTACATGCACCTGTGCATTTGCACACATAGCAAGAGCTCAGGGACTTGCCTTGTGACACTGGTTATAACACAGGGGAACAAGCCTACTAGACACTCACACTTGAATGTATTTCTGCAACCAAAGTTAGAGAACATTTAAAAAAAAAAAACCATATATATATTAATCAGAGGATGCCCAGCAGAGAGTTCAGACTGGCCTTTGTCAAAAAAAACCAAAAACCACCCTGCCCCCCCCAAGTGCCCACTCATCTCCTACAGTGCCTTGCTGTTAACAGTATGCAACACTGCCGTGCTGCCCAACACTTTGGTAATATCTTGATGAAAAACTGTGTAATTACAAAAACAACAAAAGTAATCCACAAGGATCTGCAAATGCCGCTATTTACACAGGAAAGGCTCGGCAAGTGCTGACCTTCCCTTGATCTTTCCTAGCCCAATGGCAGATAATCCACGCTGTAGTTATTAACAAAGACAGTCCTACGAGCCTGATCTGGTCAAATGATTTAGAACCTCCAGGTAAAACTTTTATACTGCACCTCAATTTACTACCCTCTAGCGACCCTTCTTTTTTATCAGTCAGAACAGGATAGATTAGATCTTCCATGTAGATTTTATGTTTTGTCATCTAGGAGATTTACGACCGTAGTTGCGCCTACTGCATTCAATGAGGCAAAGCTATGTAATAGTTGTCCTCTTGCAATGCATGAAACTGTAGAGCATTACAGTTCTGAAAAGTATCAAGTACCAGGGAATGCATCAACCAGAATATAGTTCAGGTTTGTAGAAATTCAAAAGGCAAACAAGAGCCACATTATAATAGCAAGGCTCAGGCAAACCCTACCACTACCCTGAGAAGAGCCGGTCAGGAATTTCCCCCGAAAACATCAACTCCCGTTGTGTGCCATGATGGACAAGCAGAGAGTAAAAGGACAGTCTGCTTCCCAATAGCTTATAGTTTATGTCTGAGTGACAGCACAAATGCAGCTGGGTCTGAGATACAGAAACTGCAATGTAGGATTGCCTAGAACTAGAAAAAGAATTATTTTCTTGCCATGTGACAGTTTCTGCAGCTTAGGTGGGAACGAAGCGGGAGGTGGTTTTTGGTTTGGTTTTTTCTGTTTGGGTTTTGATTTGGGGTTTTTGAAGGTTTTTTTTTTTTTTTTTGATAACAAAAAACTCATAACACCAAAATCTATTACTACTAGTTAAAGACAAAAAGACTTGAACCTGTCTGTCTCCTATGCCAGATAACTGCCTTAACCATGAGGCATACGCCTTTTTTACCACTCACTCTTCCTGATGCTGTTTCTGTACATGCAGATAAACAGCTCGGCCACTGCAGAATGCCCAGCAGAGCTACCATATTCCTATTTGGGTTTACCTACGTAGATATATACATGCATAAGCTACACAGCACGCACAGAGCATTTCAGACCCACTGCACAGAACCTGTGGATATCTGCAGGAATACTGACAGGATTTATAGATATCCACAAATCCCAGTCCATGTAAAAATATATATATTCCAATTCCAGCCAGAGAAAACTTCTAAACAGAAAAAGAGGATGCATCTGAGGAAGCCTTGATATATTAGCTTTAGTGCTAAATATATCATGGTGCTCCTTTGGAGCAAACTGCCTTATTAAAAATAGTCTTTGTATTTCAAGCTAGCATGATTCAAAACAAACACCTTTCAGAAAGAAGAAAAAAAAAAAAACCAGTCATTTAGAGTTTAAATATCATTTTTATAAAAACCAATCCTAGTACTCAGCGCTTCAACTCAAACAGGAACAGTAGTTGCCAAGTACCTCACGTGTTTTGGTCCACAACAGTACTGGAAATAAAATGTTGCAGAAACATTCTGCTTGCAGGAACAAAACCCCCAGACTGGTATACATATTACCAACAATAAAAATGGTTGGGTTAAAAAAAAAAAATCACATAGTGTATCTCCTTAAGTAGATACTTTAAGAAGAAAAAAAATACAGGCTAATACAGACAATGATTCATTTGCATATATGGCCGTAACAACAACTTTAATAAATACTGAAGTACAAACCACATTATCCTTCATTTCCAAAGATAACTTGCACGTGCAAGTGCATTATTTCCTCTGTGGCCTTATGTTTGTGAAAATTTCCAAAGCTCAGTATTTTGATCAGCTCGCTGGCACACCTTCCCCAAAAGGGTTAATGAAAGCATTGGAGTATGCTTTTTTTTTTTTTGCATTGCAGTGCCAACATTTTCTGTATAAGGGATGAAAAACAACAGACAGTTGTAATGGGATGGACAGGTGTCTGATTAGAGATAATATTCTCATTGTTTACTAAGCCACATCTGAGCTTCCTACAAATGAAAAGGTAAAGAAAACAGCTAAGCAGGTTGTAATTCAGAAGGACAGAACTTTGCTTAATGAGAAATCTTGACTCCACATTTAATCAAAATAAGCTAGATTATGACCAGTAGGGCAGTCTAGCATGGAGTATGTGCTATTAATCATACATCAAATAAACTCCGGGAACTTTCTACTAAAAATCACTATTCACCAGCAAGTTTATCAAAAATTTAATCAAAATAAAGAGCAAATATGTAGCTTAAAAATGTGTTACATGAAACATTAAGGTTAAGTAGAGTACCTGAAGCATCAACTATTGTATACGCACATGAAATATGATACATTAAGAGCGTGTTTCAAGAACATAGATATGATACATCAAAGTGAAATTTTACACCTGCAAAGTAAAGATAAGAGAAATATCTCCTAGGCTATGAAACAAACCTGTTTTCTCAAAACCAGGTGAAATTGAGAGTACCTTAAGAGCCACCCTACTTGTTACCCAATTATTTAAAATCAGAAGCATAGCATTTGTATTTTGTTTGGAAGTCCAGTACCATTCTGAGCAAGACCTCATCATAATCTGATTTTAGAGTTATGCCCTTGTTTTGATAGCCATGCTCCTTGAAATTACTATCAGCACCCCAAATGCTGTAGGGGAGTAATGATTTTTTATTTGGTTTCAGTCAGAAGTGAGATTTGTATTATTATTCTCCTGACTAGACAGAAATAAGTTAACCTATCGCAGTACTTGCGAGTCTACAAAACGAGTTTCTGTAAAATTGCTGATTCCCATGCGTATGTCTATCCCAAAGAAAAGTATGTTATGGAAATACCCGAGTCAGCTAGCTCTGCAACTAGAAGCAGTGCAATCGCATCAGAAAGCGCTGAAGCTGGAGGGGAGCACACAAAATATAGTCATGCTCCTGTCAACCCTGCGCCACTCTGAGTCCACTCTGGTTTCTTGGATTGTCACTGCCAGTCCCTGCAGCCCACTCCAAATCATGGTAGGACAACACTCATCTCTCTGTTGGTATCTTGCACATCAGAGCTACAGTCACAGCCATAAGAATTCATTGTTCTTAACTGAAATATTGCTGTTGCATGGATGTTTTGGTTTATTGTGCTTTTAAGTTAAATTTGGACTGATCAATAATTCTTGTTTAAAAGCAAGAATACCACATATTTTAAATCATCAGCTTGTGGCCTCACAGACTGTAGGAGCACTGCAGGAACCGAGTCTGTGAGGAGGGAGAGAAGGTCTAGCGCTAGAAGCATGAATCTCTCTGAAAGACAGAGGCACTGAAAACCCACATTTTCAAAATCCCACCTTATTAAACTGCTTCCTCTGCCTTAATCCCTGCAACTGATCAAAAGTCCCTTTATCTCCAGTTTTCATACAAGATCTGACTCTGCCAAGGAACCTTCTTGGTTCTTTCTGCATAACTGAGGACTTTGGTTGGTAATTTAGACTGGAGCACATACATCATCTTCTCTGAACAACTCCTCAAGGAAGGCTAACTGTAATTCTGATTGATGGAAAACACACACATATATGTAGATGCAGACATAAATGCTAAAGGTACTGCTCAAACCAGTCTCTTGATATAACTGAGGGATCATTTTCAATAATGGTTCTGAGTAAGTCAGGGAAAAACACTATCGTAAGTACGCAAGTACTACCCTTAGCAAATATCCACCCCATTTTGCCATTTTCCACAATATTATCTTACTATAACACCATACATCACCATGAGCAACACATAGCAAACTACCCCTTCATAGTATCTATCCCCTGTTATTCCAATCTAGCTTTATTCTATTACATAGCCACTTTCTTACTAAAACATACTTCTAAAGAGAACTTAGTGATTAAATGATAAGCACCTTTTTAATATGGAAATCCTTATAGCAGTTCTGTATCTGTGCAATTGTAGTAACATGGAAAACGCCAATGGACGCACACCATCCTATGCCACCTACTTGCTGAACCAGAAGAGCTGCGTCTGAAGTGTGAGAAACAGCTTAATATATCTTCATTGATTTTTTTGGCCTCCTCACTGAGACTCTCAACTCAGATGCCAGAGGTTATGCTGCTTTTTCTTCAATGAGTATCTATTAAGGACCCAACTAAAGTCATTGGCTTATTGTATAAATATCATGGCAATGGTGCGTTTCAGTTATTATTCACCGGGATCAGATCTCAAGTGAGGGGAAAAAGCTCCAAATTCCTTTGCAAATTGCCAGAGATATCAAGGATCCTTTTCACACATTGATTTTTTGGTGTTATTTACTTTACAATAGTAAGAATATCCCTTTGCATGTTCCAGATATAAGAAAGCTAAAGAAGTAATCTATATGAGTGCAAGATAGGATATTGAACTAGATTCCCTGAAGCAGAAGTCACTGGCATAGAGGTAATATTTCAGAAGGATGGAATTGATTTCTGACCCAGTACTTCAGCATCCTGCATTCATGAGAGCTCACATTGGATGAAAACAAGTCAATACAAGAGGCATATGAGATTTAAAAGGCTATGAAGTACAGTAGGATAACAATGGATAATTTACACATGATGCTTAATAAGCAACTGCAGAAAAGCTAGCTTTTTCTTTTGCCTGTGCTCAGTGTAATTTTTCTTTTTCTTTACAGTTACAAAGTAAACTTTACAGGGTGATCTTGTTAAACCTAAGCCAGGCCAGTAGGCTCATACTCATGCAAACCCTTCTGTATTTAATGTCACAGTAGGCTACCCAGCAAGGACAGTGTATTTCTTCTTGCAAGTGCATCTCATTAGCCAGTAACACTAGCAGCTAAGGGGTACCCAAGTGAAAATTTGTAAAGCTTGCTTTTGCCCATTCCTGCAGCACAGGTTAGTCCAACAGCTTCTTCCTCTGGGAGGGGCTGTAGGTCCTTCATTTGAAATATACCCATTTAAAGAATAGACAACTTCCCCCTTGCTCAACTGGAAAAGTTGTTAGGAAGCTCTGCACCAAATTGATGTTTTCTTGAACTGAACATGTTTTAATGTTGAAGAATACATGCTAAAGAGGAACATGACTACAAGACAATTTTATTACTTTCTGTGGTACTCAAGCCTGCTTCTGTTTCTGGTTCTCCATCAGTAAATCTTGATCAACGGCAATCTTTTCAATTTTATCTCAGTCTCTCAGGATTTATACCCAAGGAAGAGAGCAGAATTTAGCCTTACTCCAATTTGTCACAATAATCAAAAGAAGCTTTTCTCTCATAAAAATCTAAGTAATAAGACTGTACTGAATAACTTCAGTTAATATTCAGCACTAACAGACTACTTGAAATAAAATACCCCATCTTACATAAAAAAACCCCCTTAATTTTACCTCTTTAAGTAAGCCTGTATACTAACAATGCCAAGTATTGTCAGGTTAAAATATGAGACAAATTAACCCTCATTAAGAAAATGCACCTGCAACACAGCCTACCAACTGTGAAAAAGCAACTGTTCACTAGATTTGCATTCGTATTGCCTTCACCCCTCATTAAACAGCCCTACTGAATTTTGCTGATCAGTCACTGGCTGCTGTATGTTCAGTGAGAGGCATCTCTTTGGAATCATGACAATTTTGCAAAATCAAATTATTTACTCAAAAAAAGTTAGCAGGTCTTTTTAAGAAGTCATCACTCCCCAATCCTCCAAAAAAGAAAACTTTTATGTTAAGTCTGGTTAGCTACAATGAATATTTTAAGTTACAAGAATAACTTTTTAGATTTTTGTTAGGGTTTACTTTTGAGTCAGGAGAACCAAAACCACATAAAATACTAGATGAAAGTATGATTACAACTTGACATAAAGGGCTGTAAAAGTAAACAAGTCACAAACTCCAAGACCTAATCCTGACAGAAATGTTTCAAGCAGCTTTCACAAAGGCTGATACAAAAGTTTTTGTTGAATTAAACATGGCCCTGTACAGCAGTCACATTCATCAGTTTCTAAGGACATAAAGGTACAAATAAAGTAATAAAAACAAAGGTGAAATAGCCTAGGCTTTGCTTCCCATTTAAATTGTGCAGTAAGCAGCATAACTAAAAGAATATTAGACCATTTAAACGCTTCCAACCATATAAACGCTTCCAACCATATAATCTAATTTATATTAAGTTATCTGTAATACATTTAAACAAAACTAACTTGAAGAGATGCTGTTTTTTTTTTTTTTTTTAAACTACATTTTTTTATACATGGGGACCACTAAGTTTTCATTAATGGTTCAAGAAATATAGAATCAGGACCAGACCGAGCAACCAAGAAACATGGATATCGGACAACATTAGTGATGGGTACTACGAGAAATTAGCTAAAAAAAACCTCTTCCAGCTTGTGTTGCATCATTCCTTTACAGTGGCTTTTTCACAGGGGGGTGGGGAGGTAAATACATACATAATTATCTCACAAAGGAGCCTCATCCCATTACATAAAGGTCTGGTCACACAGACCTACATGTTGCATGTGTAACTTGAAGCACAGGATCAGTTCCACAGACTTCAGTGAGGGCAGAAATAAAAAAAGCATTTAACTTGGCTGTTCTTTGCTTCTGAATCATGTATTGCTGGTGTACTTTAGTTTTCAACTTACATTTAATTCAGAACTTGTAGAACACCAGTTTTTGTGCATTCCTTCCCACCCCCAGCATGCTTTTCAACATTTGCTTATAGTTAAAATGTTAAGTTCATCTGCTGGAGAGGCTTGCAAATAAATGCAAATCTGCATTACTTCAAGTTTGCAAACTCTTTCAGCACAAAAAAAAAGTGATTATTTGGCAAACAAGTGGTCACCAACATTTGAAACACCACCAACAAAAACCAGCAGCCAGGTCTGAAGTTCTGAAGCCATACCGAGAAACCCACTTCAGAATAGGTGAGAGAGAGACAAGAGGAAGTAAATGGAGGCTTAGCTATGGTGACCACTCCTCCAGCAACCCAGTCTAAGTCAAGGAATTAGCATACATCAAAGTTCTGCAGATGGACAGCTATGCATACCTGGCTCTTAGCACTTCCATTCCATCTTTGCCAAATACCCAGCCAAAAATCAGCATCCTTCAGCCAAATTCACACAGAGAGCACTGTCCAGTTGTAGTAACTCTTCACAAGAGGCTCATTGCTTAAATCGGAGCCATCTTACTTAGCATGTCAACCAAATCAGAGTCACTCAGCTTTTGTTTTTCTGGTCTTCTGTATAACTGGCATTAGGCTACTAGCTGGAGCAATTTTGGCATAGATCCTTATAGAGGCGTGGCTCGTGTCACTGTCACATTCTCTATTGGCTGCCCATCACAGAGGTCTGCTGCAACACTCAGCTTCACATAACCTGAGTTCTGAAGCCACTTCTGGACCTAAGCCTTCCCCCCTAATGTTGCCTAAGGTCTAATCTTGTGATTGACTGAGGACCTTCCAAAACTTTGATTTAGAAAGAACAGGTTATCAGTTTTACATAAGAACAACTACAGTGGGTCAGGCAAGAATCCACTGAGACCAATACGCTCTCTATCAGCTGCTATTAATAGACATTGAAGAAAATGAAAAACGTACAATGTGTGTGTAGTGATATTTCTGTTTGCCGCTATCCACAGCTCAGGTACACCAGACTCAACCTCTTTGTACCTCACAGCCTACCATGGATTTTTGTTCTGCACTTTCTACACATCATATGAGACAAAGTTGGCTTTTGGACAGATACCTACATTCATCTGCAAGCACACATACCTATGCGCATCTTCGACAAACACAACATAAAGCTTCCTTCACTGACTCTTACAGGAAAGATAATGCTTCACAAACCTCATTTGATTTCTTTGTGCGCATTTTCCCCCTGCAATTCGTAGCATAATTAAACTGAAAGATTTAATACTCATGGATCATTGTCTGGAAGCTGGTGTGTGTGTGTGTATGTGTGTGTATGTGTAGAAATCATTGCTTTTTGATTTTCAATCTGCTCAACAAACCCTGCTCACCCTAAGTTCATCCATCAACTGAATGGTTAAGTTATATATAATCCAAGACACACAAAGGAAAATTCTTATGCAATTCTCCATCAAGTAGTGCTATATCTTCTGTAGTCTTTAGATATATTATTTATGTACATCTCATACAGCAGAGTCACAAAGACAACGTACCAGGCATGAAAAATATATCACTGCTTATATAGTATATCTGTGCTAGAATCAAATGTGAATTGCTTTTATTTAAACACAAGATATTATACATAGACATTTTATACCTCTATAGCTATATTGAGGTATTACATTCATGTAGCCAAAAACCAATAGAACTGCTGTTGCCACTTGTTCATCCATTCCAAAAATCTTCCAGCTAATCTACAGCATATTATTTGGAAAAACTTCAGTCTTGATCCAAAATCTTCAAGCAACCACATCACCCGATTGTTTCAGTGTTTAATTATCTGCATTAGTATAAATGCATTTCCCCACATGATCGACCATTTTGGAGGCATACTAGTACAGACTGAAGAGAAGCCTTCAGAAATGCATTCATTTGGATGAGATGCAGATGTATTTTTGTGTTTCTAGAAGGCTGTAATTCTTGCCATACCTGTTTGCAGCTCTGTACTTTGCATTGCCAAGACACTGCCCTCCTTAGACCAGCAATCATTATATAATTTGCTCTGTACTTTTCTGTGGAACAGATATTTGCAAAATCACGTGCCACCATGAATCTTAACAGCTTGCACTTTAAACATGAGGTGAACTACTTTGATACATCTTCTTACAACAGAAATACAGACAAAACCATACCTATGAAAGAGAAGAATATGACTCATACTTTGCTTTAGTTCAGCCAATTTGCTGTGCCACTCACCTTTATCAGTCCTCCTTGGACAAGGTCACATACTAATTCTACAAATACATTGATGTCACTTATGTTACTTCAGGGCTTGCCCGAGTCCCTTCGATCGCTGTGCCTTCAGAGGTGGCATAAGAGTATGTCTTATCTAGCTGAGCTGTATGAATCTAAAGATTGTAATAGTGAAAATAATGTACCTAAGAATGGAGTAATCTCTATTTCCTTAGCACTCTTAAATTCGAGGCTGTATGTTTTTCTAAAATGATATATCAGAGCCCAAACAGAAGTTATTGGCTTAATGCAGAGATTGATGGGCAAGGATCCATTGGCTGTGTCGCACAGGAAGTCAGACTAAGTGATCAACGGTTCTTTCTAGTCTTCATAAAAACTGATTGAGGTATACCATTAAGACCTCACCGTTACACCCCATGAAGCAGAGAGGCTGTGGACAGCACATGCAATCTGTGCTAAGAATACTGCAGTTAAAAGCTGATTTTTTTTTTAAAATTTTTTTTTTTTTTTAAAACTTTCCCATATCAATCAGTGAAGAAAAACTAACAGCAGAAGTCACACATATGTGGTTGTGTCTGCCAAAATGATGGTCCTGTAAAGGCTGCCAAAGAGCAAAAGGGTAAGAAACAAGACATTCAAAGACAGTGACAAAGACGTAAACAGGTAAATACTCACAGGCCTCTGAACTGACACAAAAAAGGGTCTATACAAGTTCTTTAAAAAAAAAAAAAAATCAATTGAACTATCAAGAACATTAAATTAGAGGTCATCTAAGTACCTTAGTACAAGAGAAATCCACAGCTAATGGAGGATAAGTACTGTGTTGTTATGTCTCAAAAGGACATTGATTGTTCAAAGAAGTCCAACTTCTATCCAAGATCCTGAGGAGCCCCGTAAGCAGTAAAACACACACTACAGCTAAGTACCTGCTGGTGGGCAGGCAGACACATCTCACTCTACACATTCTCTTTACAAAATGCTATACTGGCAATCTCATCTTAATAACTCTCCTCTGTTTGGCAGCACCTTTGGCAAGCAGCCCAGCAAAAAGTGGGAAAGAACTGGGAAAAAAAGTTAACATAACAGAAAAACAGAGCTATAAACCCATTCATCTCATTCTCCCAACTGCCATGGTGACATTCTGCATGTGCACCGTTTGAACATTTCCACTCCCCTACTGGAAAACCCTGATGGAGAAAAGCTGTTCTTTTGTAGGAGCCCAAGTGTCTGGTTTAGTTTCTGTTTATTCTGGAATTGATGTCCATTTGTTCTAGTTGCTCTCCTTCTCCAGGACTCCATGTGAACCTTTGTGCAATTCCACTTTCCTGGAACATCTCTGGATGCCACAAATTGAATAATTGTATTGTATGATCCATAATCCCACAGAATTTGATTCACAGGACAAAACGATTCTGAAAGGAACACAAATCCTCCGTTCTCCTGTTGAGATCACAGATCAGTAGTTCACCTTGCATTTTCAGCAGTGCCAGCAATGGAACAGTATGCAGGTACCTAGTACGAAACCCCAGTTCTGGAGCTGTTTAGAGACGCTAGCTTTTCCAACCTCTCATGTACTGCAACAACCCTAACTCCCTTTATTTTAGCCCACTAAGCCTAATACACACAACTAAAAGGGTTCTCACTGTAACCTTAATCCAAATTGTGCAGAGCATACCCTCAGCACTCTTCAATCAATGCATGGTCCTTTGAAGGAAAAGGTGATGCATGTCTGCCAGTACCAATTTAAGCAAGCAAAATCTTTGCTTGCTCTTCTGTTTTTCTCCATTTCTCTTTCCTTAAAGTTGCCATAGACTACATTTGTTTCCTTATTTTTGAGACAGTGTGGGTCATTCTCTTACTCATCATTCTTCTTTCTTTCCATAATTTTTTTTTAATATCATGTCTGTTTTCATAAACAGAAAATGCAAATCTATTCTTTTACACAGCTCTTAATCCATTTTGCCCCATCATGGCCTTTCTAAACTAATCGACTGTTTGTGTCGGCTAAGAAGAGTTGAAAAATCCTGTAAGTTACAAAATACAGCACTATGAAATGAATGATAGAACATACCTTTTTACCACTGCTGAGAACTAACCCTACTTGAGATTATATTGACAGTCTGGGAAGCTGAGCAAACACTGCAGTTTGAAAATGAATAGGTTTTACATATCAAACCCATGCACGTGTGATCATCTGAACAAAAGATTACCACAAAATGATTTGTTTCCCCACAAAAACTACTCCTTGCTGACATCCAAGAAAGATTCACAGGTTGGGGTCTTTTTGTTTGTTTTTCTTAATTAAAGTTGTGGTTTCTTTTCTCTGAAGTGCTCTATCAGGCAAGAATCCTCCCCTAGAACCACAACCTAAACAGTTATCTCCCTGGTGCTGTAACCCACCAGGCTCATCACAGCCTTGCAATGAGCATCTGCTAGGGATGAGCTAGTAAGGCCAGAATTATGAGTATGTTGCACCTACAGCCAGATCAGGTTTTAGATACCACTTATTCATGAAGTTAAGGCCATCAGTAGAACCAGAATGTGAATTTTTATGAGACTTCATTTTGGCATCTCTCAGGAAGACACCTACAATATTCTGTACGTGAAGTTCTTGGCATCTCCCTGTTCCTCCGAAGTTGTACGGAGTGTAACTAATAGGGCAAATGATGAAAAACTGGCTTGTCGAGTGATCTGTCTGAATGACTTGAATCTGTCAGAACAGATTGTGGGTAGAATCCAGGAAAGGGGCAAAAAGAATAAGTGTTTGTTTATTCTTTATAACTTGAAAAAGTAAAACTAGGAAAAGGAGAGATAGGTGATGTAGTTCATGCTGTCATTCCCAATGAAAACAGCCAAACAACAATTTAATAATCTTTTACAACTTCTAAATTAATTTCTTTCTGTATACATGCAAAGAAGTTCTGCTGAGCTTGATGTGAAGGTACAAAGTTAGATGTTCGTGCCTTTCGGACCTTTGTGCCTTTTAAGGGACTGCCAACAAGAAAATCATCCATGGCAATCCTGCTATAGCAATCACATCCAAAATAACAGACAGAATGTTGAAGCAGTTGCGAGAGACTTCCCAAGCTTTACTGATTAGCTTTTTCCAGGGAGTACAATAGTATTCTTCATTTCAAAAAAACCAATGAACTAATGCTTGTAGATTATAAGAGCTCTGAAGTGACTGTAGAGTCAGATGATTATGTAAGAAATACAACATTGAAGATGCTTAATTACATTGGCTCCATTCCTACAGCCTACTCTGCCAAAAGGGGAGTAAATCACCTGAAAGGTATAAGAACACTACTAAGACACAGAACCACCACTCCATGACAAACCCAGACCTTTTTCTATCTTACCTCATCATCAATGACAT
The DNA here is from genome assembly GCF_000690835.1 of Fulmarus glacialis. Lineage (NCBI taxonomy): Eukaryota > Metazoa > Chordata > Aves > Procellariiformes > Procellariidae > Fulmarus > Fulmarus glacialis. The sequence continues at coordinate 33,509 of NW_009233752.1, read as the reverse complement.
TCCTACAGACAACTACAGCGTGACTCTACTAAGGCAAAATTTCTTCAACATCAGTGTGTATTCTAACATGGCTGAATTTGAATTATCAATAGCACCACAGTAATTAGCTATAGATCACGTTTTTCCTAATACCTTACTGCTTAGAGTAGCCCTGAAATTCAATAGCCGTTGGGGATTTCATTATTCTCAAGCACTTCTGAGAATATCAGTCTTCATTCTTCCTGTATTCTTAATATGATCATAGAAACGAAGAGGTCCTCACTGACAACGCTGTCCAGATTTCAAGTGTTCTACAGTATTTAATGAAGAGTTTTGAGTTGACATTCTTAAAAAAAAAGTTTTCAAAATCAATTTCAGTAGCTTGGGAGTTTAAACTCTCTTTTCAAAAGTTATTTGGCAGTTAAAAGCCTAAATCTAAAAGTCAGTATAACGTAAGCACTATTAAATATTTCATTCATAGTTTGGTAACATCCCAGGTTGGATTTGGAATACAATGAACTTTGATTTCATAGTTGAAGACTGAAGGTATTTAGTAAATTAATCTTCACTCAATACACTACTAAAATTAGCAATAATATACTAACAGACATGGATTTAGATAATGTGATCAGAAAGGAAATTGTGCGAGCCAACAGCCATTATCCTGAAATAAAATTTCCGTGTTCACACGAGCTTGTGTGTTGCTTCTGTGCTAGTTGTCCTAGCTCTCAGTACAGAGATTGCTTATAGCAGTAGATGCTTTTAGCAAATTCCAAGCTACAATTTGCAGGAGTACTTGCAGGACAGCAAATTGATAACAAAGAACAAATTAAGTAAAACATGCTAATAAGGAATCTCTTGCAGAATAAAGCTTTCCCCAGCATTAAATAGTAGCAGCAAGAACTGTAATCTCAGATGCCTATAGGACGCCTTTATGTGTAATTATGCATTCATCAGCACCACGGGTAACAGAAAGCAGACCCTCAAAGCCTGCAAGTGCCACACAAAGTGCAGATGAAGCATTACCAGTCTTCATAAACCTGCCACATATGACAGTCTGTCTTCCCCTAAACTCCACGTTTCCTTCTTTTTTTTGTTGCTTGGTTGGTTTTATCCACCACTAGTATTATGCCTCCCCATCATGCCTGACAGACCCTTAACAAACTCTTAGCTTCCACAAACCACATTTCTAACACCAGATTCAACCATTTCAGTTAGTGTTTGATTAAGGATTTGTCCCTAACCACAAAGAGTTGAACACCGTGTTTTGTTCTCACCTTTTTATCTGATCTTAGGGAACAATTAACAGAATGATCGTAAGAATGTGAAGCACTAGAAGAGCAGCAAATGCAGCCAGTGACAGCAACAGGAAAATAGATTTGTCACATCTGTGCATTTAGGGGTTGGCAGAGCAAAGCTATGTGGTGAGGAATACTCTCTGGCCTTTGCTGTGGTGGATTTTTTTTGTTTCTTCTTGCCCAAACCATTACACTGCTTCTCTGTAGTCTTTGAGGATTATAGTTGACACAGATATCCAAATCTGTTTTCTCCCAGTTATTACTCTTTGCATTACTTTACTGCACAGGAGCTCTGTTCTGACCCAGGGTTTCCACTGAGCACAACCCTGCACATGAAAGGCAGAACAGAACCACTGTGCACACCCCACAAAACCACACCATTTAAAGTACAAGTTAGGAGTCAACAGATGCTCAAGGGATACAATCCGGTGCAAAAATCCATAGCCCAGTAACACACTAAATCTGACCTCAGGTTTCTGAGCCTATTATCTGTACAGTAAGTGGCAAGCATGCTTGCAGCACGAACAAGCATACCTGAGCTAGGCAGCTAGCTCGCAGGCTGACAAACCTGGCAGAGGTTTCAGCTGATCAAGTGTCCAGGGTGCTGAAAAGGTTTGTGCAGGGAAAGGAGAGAGACATTATCAGCAGCTCTGTAGAATGTTAAGTGAAATAGATCTAGAAGGAAAATATTTTTAATTATGAATGAAAATTCAGACTGCATCATTTATGGTTTTGAGTCACAGTACTTTTTACTCTTCTTGGATACCCTTCCTCACCTATGATTTTATAGGTAAAAGCTCTAGAAGAATCAAACGCAAATGCTCTTTAGAAGAAGGAACAACATGCAAAAAGGAAAAAAAAAACATAGGTAGAAATCTATGTAATAGCCATTAAACTAAATCTGGGGAAGCCTCTAAATGGACAAAAATTTTGTTTCAGATTATTAAGATTTCTTCTTACTAACATCACTATTGTTTTCTTTACAGACACAGATAAGAATTTTCCAGCTAAATGGCTTCTGGTTTTTGGCCAGAGAAGCAAATTTGGCTGAGATATTTCTACTGAAAGTCTAATGATTTCAACGGTACAAGTCTTCTCAGAAATGGGATAAAACTTCTGACACAAGAGTCACGCAAATGTGTGAGAAATATTTTCATTAGTCCAGGGAGACTAACTTCAGATGTAGAATACTTCAGTTGTTAACCACCAGCCAAATGACTATTCTCTTATGTCCCACTCAAACACTTCAGGGTTTCTCCCTCCTCAGCCCTGTTTTCTAAAAACTCGTATTAAATATTAATTGGAGCAGGGACTTGAATTAGGGTCTTTCACTTAGTATGCAAGTGCTATAATTGCTAGGCAAGTGACTATTAAGACCTGTCTTCTATCACTCTTCCATTCCATTCCAACACTAGAAGGCCAAAATCATGCCAAAGCAATGTGGCTTTTAAAATCTCAAAGTTTACAGATGCAAAATAATATTTTCCTATTCATTGCAATCTTTAAAGGAGAAATGAAAGCAGTAAGTTCTCTTTGCTTCCTAGTAGACAGCTCCACAGATAGCTAGGAATTTCACATTCCAGCTTCCTCATAACAAGACCAAACGCTGGGCTCTCAGCACTTCTTAAGGCACATACATTGCCAAACAGCAGCAGACACTCCAGAACTTCAGGCACTGCCATCGTCAGTCTTGCCAGGTACATGATTGCCCAGAACAGCATGTGAAATTCTCCACAGGTTTCTAAAACCACTAGAATAATTCAAATGGGTATTCTGTTGTACGCTTTATATTATTATAGCTCCAACTGGATGCAGAATATTATTTGCTCTGGTAATTCACCAACGAAGTGCAGCAATTACGTAATTTTAAAGGGGGGGGGGAACAAACACTATTCACACACCAGTTCACTCTAGCTTGCAGCAAAAGCAGGTGGTTTTTTTTGTTTTGTTTTCAATATATAAGATATTTCCACAAATCTGCAACCTCTTCAGACAATTCTTAAAAGCAAACAGTTTATTAATCTAACTATACTCAAACAGTATCAGTGCTCAAGGTGGAGCTGAAATTTTTAGGACAGCACTTAATCCTGATTTGGATTAGAGTGCCATACAGACTACAGGGCTACGTAATTCTGCAATTTGGCTTCAAATCCCTGCCCTTATGAAGTCTCTATTCCTCCCTTCCAAAACACAGCATTTAGTCAGCAATTTAATTAATGTCAGGTGAGGCTGATAAAACAAAAGAATGTATTGCCTACCTAATACTGTAACCAAGAAAATCACCCTACATTAACAAAAGGAAAAAGACCTTTTGGGCAATTCATCCACCCTGTGGCACCGTAATATGAAGCAATAGCACAGTAATATAACTAAGCATGATCTCATACCAAACAGAAGAATCTTTCAGAAATTCTTAAAGGAAGAACGGCATTTAATTATCAATTTTCATAGGATGAACTGAAAACAGTCAGGTCTCAAACACTCTAGATGCTTTTGAAGTAGCATCTTTCTGCAGACATGACATCATGAGATTGGCATTGTCTGTGGGGGCTCAGGCAGACCATCCTTGTCTTTCTTTACTCCTGCCAGCAATGCATTTGGGAACATCAAGATGCCACCTGCCCATCTGCCTAGTGGAAGGCTCATGCACTGCCAATGCAGTTGCTATGGGGCAGAATTGGTTTCCACAATGGGAGCATGGGGGAAGAGAAGGTTGGGGCAATAGGTGAAATGCTTCCTGCTAAGTGTGCTACAGTTCATTTGCAACTTTCCGTATCAAGAATTTGAAGAGAGGTTAAGAGGTGCCTTAGTTTTTGCAGGTGGCATTGGAGAAGCACCCATCCTACCTACTTCTCTTGCTCTTCAATAGCTTCTTTAGAAGCCCTAGCTGCTCTCATTTTGCCATTTTTAAGGAAAGTCTGTCAAGTACAAAACAGTCACAAGAGAGGTGTATGGATTTTGTAAGTCAGAGGGGAAAAAAATTCCCAGGGCAAGATTTAAGGAACTCCAGACTCAGTTGTTCTAAAGAGTTCAGCCTCTCACAGAGGCACCAAATAACGTAGTTAGTGTTGAGAACATCAACATTGCAGGGGGACATAGTGGCTGCTGGACATTACAAAAAGTGAACCTATGTTCTTCTGTATCCAAAAAGACATAGGTTTCTTCATTATTTTACATGCAGGGAAATAAGTGTCATCCATTGTTTACTTTGAAAAACAAAAACACTTTCAGACTTTGGAATGGGTGAAACTCCACAGCATTTTCTTTAGACTTAAGTTATTGCTCTTTAAAAGGAAATTCAATACAAGCACAGATACCTAATTACTTGTGAATCAGTCCTATATAAATATTAGACCCTAAATTAGACTGTTTGAAAGCAATTCCTCTGCTTCCTAAGGTCTACTGAAAAATAAATTATAATAAAATAGCACTGTGCCAGAGCTATAAAAGCCTTCATATTTTACCAGAGCTGAGATAATGAAAGATTCAGATGCTCTAAATTCTCCTTGAGATTCAAAAATCTTGGGAAATCTATATATAGACCCACGTACAAACTCCTTTATGTACTGATAACAGCCCTGCTGCCTTCAGAGCACTAAGTTTAGTTTAATACTCAAAGGCTCCTAGCAGAGGACAAACCCTTTCTCCCCAACTACTATTACTTTCAGGTAGATCCTAAATTTAGAAGCCAGAAGAGTTCTGACAAGTTCTAAACTGGTCAGAATAGGTCCAGGCCCTTATTATTTCAGATGTGTCACTTAAGTGCTGAAGCACCGGTGACAGATGGAACAGGCTGCATCAAGAGAGTAGCAACTGAACTGCCAGTCTCCAGAGGGATATTTAGCTACAGACAGGCACATATGTAGCAGGAGACTTCAAGTACCATTTGCACAACAGCATGAATCTTCATCTTGTAATGGATCTTAACAGAACTGACAGTTGGCATCATACCGTTCTCCAAAGACCTAGGTGTTCTCTCACACAAAGCACTATAAATCTCCAGTAAGGAAAAGAACATATTTAATAATTAATCTCCACTGGGATTTTAACATTGGCCACTAGCAAACTCTGCAAAGTGTTAAAGATTGATCAACAAAACTGGCTTGTTGACAGATGGATTTGCCCCAGCGATAGCTCAAAGATGCCTGTGTAACTCGGCATAAGATCCTTTAACAAAGAAAATTACTTCAGGCTTGGATGAGTTCTGCAGTGGTAACAGTCAAAAATATGCCTTTACCTCCCCCACCATTACCAGTGAAACACCACCTTGTTTCACTCCTCTTTAAGCACATATACACAACTTTTCCTTCTTTCTTACATGTAATCATTACTTCATAGATACATCTATCACATGTAGCTAAACCAAATGACGACCCAGCTCTGATCTCCAACGTTGCCGAATGTTTTCTACACAGCCTGGTGCAGAGTGACAGGGCATTCTAACTAAAGCTCCTTCAGGGATAGCTTCTGTGGCACTCATGACATTCAGCTGGTAGAAAGGTACAAGTCTAGTTACTACTGAACTTGTATAGCCAGTATTCATACCATGTATTTAACGCTGATAGCCCGAGTTTCCCTATAAGAACTGAGTAAAACTGGACATTGCATTATCAGTGTTGTAAGTTACAGATCATCACAAATCAATGTGTAGGATTATTTCCCCCCCGTATCACCCATGCAGAACTGTACTCGTCACAAATGCATCTCCTTTATCTACACAAGAAAATAACCCTGTTCAAAGTTTAAATAAAGATTCCTATGATGTCTTCCAAGATCTCTCCATGAATGAACATAAGCTGTGATCATCTTTATTTAATTCTACCTGAAACAGCATACTTGAGTTATACTGATACTGAATTCAATCAGTGTCCTGTTAAAAAGAACTAAAGGTTAAGAAGGTAGTTAAAAACACCCCTTTATAGCTCCTCATCAAACCATTGTCAGTTATTTTAATCACAGCTAATGATGTCTCATATCAGGAGATATTTTTTATAATGTGCTGTCACCAAGATTAGAAGTGTAGCAGCAATTTTATATTCTTGTTTAGGCTGTAGCGAAAAACAATATGCAAAGAAATTTTTAAAATAGCAGTTTGCATAATGCCCAATTTCAGAGAAAAGCCTATCACATAACAAATATCCAAGAAAATTACTAACTTTGTCCATCTAAATGAAAAATACCATTTCTAAATTAATTTAAATGTGTTCTGTACAAACAGCCTGGATGTCTCAATCCAATAATCTTGTTTAACTGTTATGTCCATAATACCAGAAGTCAGGCACAGCAGCATCTGTGTGCCTGCATTCTTAATAAAACCATTGTCTTAGAGGAGAGAGAAGCTTTAACGCATTTTAGTACTTCATCTACACATCCTTTAAAAAAAAGCAGGCTGATGCACATGGGAATTCCTGTATGTTAAAAATCTAAATACTCTCTGCCCTCCTTTCTCACCCCCCTTCCCCCCCTCCAAAAAAAAAAAAAAAAAAAAAGATCCCTTCCACCAGGCTACTTTCAGAAAACTACTTTTATTTAGCTGGATTGCCAATCAAGATTCCTGGGCAACAATCACTTTCACTGTGTTACCAAGTGTCAGTCACATCCTGTCATATCACACTGATAGTAAAATTCAAAGTGATTAGCACACCTAGATATGAAGGGAATACAGGGCATAACTTTTCAGATTCAGCTGTGACAAGACATGTCATATACTAACAACTGAACACGTTTACTAATAATCTGCCTCGCTTAAACAGCATCATCATCAGTATTGGCCTTACAGCAACAACTTGTGGCATACAGAAGTACTCCTCAATCTGCTTGGTTCACAATTATGCTGAAATTTGTTTTTATGACAATCTTACTAATTTCCAGCAAAATTAATGAAGGTGAGAACATGCAGGTATTTGCAGAATCTGGGCAGTAGACTAAACTCATAGGATAGGGGCTGATTTTTTTTAATTGTGTGAACAGTGCAATGAAACCTCATTAAGATCTCTAGAGGTTACAACCATCCAAGTAATAAAGCCACAATGGTGATGTAGCTTGCCATGTGCAGTTGGCACATTAGATCCCAGCACACCAGTTAATAATTCTGATTTACAAGAACACACATGCTCACTACTGGGAAGGGTCTTGAGCTGCTCTTACTCAATGAATGCTAGTCTGTGCACTCTACAGACTGTGGCAATATTCAAATCAAATTTCAAGTGAATTATCACACAGTAGCATTTTGGTCTGTCTTCCCCACCCCCATCCCCACCTTCTCTCACACTTCATTCTCCATTTACTAGAAGTTAACGAAGCTATGTCTCTGGACCTGGCCTCTACACTTCAAGCCTGAAATAGGACCAGGCAAAGTTTATGATAAATTCTAGACAAACAGAATCCATTTTCACCAACATTACAAGCCTCACACTCAAGCTGTAATCTCTCTGGTGTATGAATTTTTGAGTAAACTATGGTCAAGTATCAAAGAAACCTGGATTAAAGCTGTCCTGAAATTCCAGTGCTAGGTAAGACTTCAAGTGTTTTGGGTAGAAGGCACAGAACTAAATCAGAAGCCATGCACCTTTTTGATCCAGCAATTTTCACCAAATTTTAGTTCATATAAAGCCTTAAACCCAAAAATGGAAGTCTATCTCACTGAAACTAGAGGGGAAATACCTTTCCCCAGATCACGCAGACATCTGAAGACTCACTTCCACAAAGCCCCATTAACCATATTAGGGTAGAAAATAACAGACCTTTACTGGGTAAATTGCTGCTGACAGTTGGAGCTTTTCCAATGAAAATATCTTATAAGCAACAGGGACATCTCAAATGAGAAGGATATTGGAAATCCTGCCCTGAAACAGCTGCTCTTTCTCATGTTATCACCCACTTGGGAACTCATGTCCTTGCACAAAACAGATTTTGCATGAGTAAGCCGTGTAGCTGGGTCTGGAGCACTCTGAACTGCTGAAAATGGCTCACAATCTAGTCTCAGATGTACCCCATTTGGCTTCCCCCTAGAAGAACCTGCACCAGCCAAGGCTTTGGCATGAAGCTGCCCACAGCCTGACATCAAATACACTGTAATGATTTATGATGAACCTGTAAAGGGCTAAGTTCTGCTATTCCATTCCTCACCCTTGCTTTTCTGCACAACAGAATTTGGATAACAGGACAAATCATAGCAGCCTTTGAGAAGCAAACAGGACTTTATCCTTCCTCCGGAAGTAATCACTATGAATACTGGCATGTTCTTACTTCCATTGTCCTGTAACCAGCTTTCAAACTAAAGTATGAAGTTTCCTGTGGCTGCTTGCATATTTTGTCCTTTCTGTAACTGAGGTAATTTTTTTCCCCCTGCTTTCCTGGGTTAGTGGCCTAGGAAACTGTATATTTAGCTTTTCTTAGTATAGAGGCACAATAGAATGGAAGCCTCAATCCTGCTTCCCTCTCACCCACAGCTTAAACACAATTAACTTTTCATTTGATGCATTCTTCCTGTCTGCACTCATAATGCTCCCCCAGGAAATGAGAGCCAATAAGTCCTACACAAGAGTAGGAGAGCAGGGGTATTGACCAAATATTGTATAATGCTATATTATAGGCCTATGGGAAAAAAGTTAATTAAAGACCACAGATATCCTTTGGGAAAATGTTTAATATATTGCAGCAGAGCAATACAATATAAACAAACCCCTCCTCTTTGGAAACTGTGAATGTATCACACATTTGGGAAAAAAACAGCAAAATTCAACACTTTTTATTGGTCATTGGCCACAAATATTTCTAATAAGATACACAAAGAACACACTTAAAGAATATTAACTTCAACAAACATGACCTCTACTGTGGCCTATATATCACCTTGCTGAATTGGGAAGCACCTTTGTATAGTTCAGGTGCTGTCATAAGTAATAACAATTAATGAGCACTTCTACATAGTTCCTAATGCTCTGTAAGCACAAGGACAGGCTCAAAGACAGACCCAGGCTTCTGAACACTCATTTCAGAGGGTCTCTCTCCCTGTCTAAATCCCCCCCCCAAAGGGATATTATACAACATTAATACTCTCCAAGGTATTAATTTGGAAGGTCAAAGACTAAATGCTCCAATAGCCACACATTTCATGCAGAAGAAGAGTGGAAGTTTATTGAATAGCTTACCCATTAGCATACGTTTTCGAAGAAACAAACCCAGTTTCTAAGGTAATATTAAGCAAGCCTCATAGCTAGGCTTTCTTTTACTCATGTTATTAACTCCACTGGAGCAGATGCCACATTTAAGCATCTGCAACAGGTTTACAGAAGTGTTCGCATTTGAGTGCAAATAAGATGTTTGTTTGAAAATTAAGTGCAGTTTTTTTGCAACAGGCTCCAATAAAAGCCCAACTAAGCCAATCCCAATCTCTCAACTTCCACTGGCTTTGATGAGTCATAGGCACATTGGTACCCAGCCTCCTTGGATCTCTAGCAGGAAGATAGGTGTTCAGAATTGCTCTGGAAAAGCCTACATTTGCTTTGCTCTAAATTGATGGTTCACGTGAGAGGAAGTCCCTAAGCACACAGATTATGGCCAGCATGTTTGATGACATGAAAGAAATTACTTAACCCAAACCACAAAACAGGGAGAACATGATTTGCAGTGGGGTCTGAGACTCAGCCTGGTGGGATACAGTCCCTCGCTTCCTGCACAGTCGCAGAGCATCCCAGGTATCGCTGCTCACTGGGCCGGTAGCTGTGTCCGACACACAGGTCCCAACCAGGGAAAAAAAGACTACACAGTCAAAAGTTGGCAGCACAGCAGAGACCTGTGAGGCTGCGATCTACAGCTACATGCACCTGCTTCTGGCTTCGGGCAGGGCACGCAACACACACACAATGAGCAGTTCACAGTGTTTACATTTCACCTTAAGTTTCAAAATTCAAGGCAGAAACATTGATCTGGAAGCTGAACTCTGAAGTTGTGTGTTCCGTGTAAGTGAAGAAAAAATACAGTTGGAAAATGGCTACATATACACAGTTGAACCATAGGCTTTATTTTTAATTGACATTAACATTTTAAATTCATATGCAACATGCAGCTTGCTGTTGTTCTTTCTTAAACAGGACACTGGCACTTACTGGGTCTTGCCATAAAAATTAAGTTATGTGTACAGCTTCCCCCCGGCCACTCATGCCCATACTTGTTTTCACCCATATATCTTAGAACACTTTATTTGAATAGGTATTCTAGAGGAGGAAGAAGGATGACATGGCCCATTAGGCTACTGCCAAAGCTGCCACACCTGCCTAAATCGTAATTCAGGGCTGTATCCTGTAGGCAATGTTGCCAGCTTCAATAAAGATGTCAACCCCCTGAATGGGATACTCATGGGACTAACAGAAGCAATAGCCAGGTCAGCTCAAAGGAATGTCCTCCTTGGAATTTGTTTTGGGACTTTTTTTGTAAAAACAAAACTACCCACACACAAACTCTTTATAATCATACATATGTTCTTCTTCTGGTTCTTAAAAAAGCATACATCTGCAACTGGGCCACCCACAAATTGAAACAAAAGTCATTTGTCTAGCAGGGTTTCTTGGTGGAATATGCAGCAAGACAGACGCAGCCTCTGTGCTAAAAGTAAGTGCGTATATTCACTACGTTTAAAGTTTTAACTTTAACTATAAGCTCCTCTCTGAATGGAGCTATTGTACCTATGATTTATCAGGCAACATATTGCTATTTACTTTTGTAATTACAAGCACCTTTTCCAACAACACTCAAATGATTGTTTCTCAAAAATAACGCCACATGAAAGAAGTAGTAAGCACGAAGTGTTTCATTAAAACCATTAAAGAATTTTTATAGGCAGCTCCATCAGATTTAAGTAGCATCTTTAGTATATGCATGTGCATATACATAATCTGTGTCAGATTTGTCAGCTTTTGATGGATGTTTTCACTCTCCGTGCTCTTATTACTCTTATATAGCGATACTGGCAACAGGGACCTATAGGTTATTAAACCTTATGTTGCATCTGCCACAATGCCCCGGGGCTGGAGTATAGTCATCTATTCCAAACACTCTTCCTTGCAATTACACTTGATCATTAACTGTATACGTTCAGCACCACTTACATTTGACTGTTGCTGTTCTGAGGTTTTCTTCCGATGGGCCATGCTTGGGCTCCCGGACAGTTAATAGGATTATAGAGATCATTAGAACTGAAACACAAAAGTAAAAGTTTTATTAATATAGCTAACAGTGGATTAAAATATCAGCGATAACAGTCAACACCATGGCTTTAAAACCTTTTGGTCACGTGTTTTAGAGGCAGCAGGTTAAAAACTTAACTTGGTACTGAAGTTACAGTGTGCCAATACCACCCCAGTACGGCAGTGCCAGGCTAGCAGTCTGGCCACCGCCTGTGCCACCCAGCCCCACAGTGCATTCAGGCTGCACAGCCAGCAGCATCCCCCTTCACCCTACTAATTATCAAGAACCAGAGAAAAGCCTAATGAGATAAAGCCTGAGGTTTTCACAGTAACACATCACAATCACACATGGTGAACGCACATTTGTGGAAACACACACACTTGACAAGCACAAACTGAAAAAGGAGGGAAGGGATCATGTCTGTCATTCACCTCTAAAGAGCATACCAGTGAAGAAAGAATACACTGACGTTCTCAGCTGCTGCATCACTGTTTGCACATACATATCCTAAAGCCAACTTCTTCCAAAAAAGAGCCTACTTGAGGTGTCCTTGGGACACAAGAACAAGGAGCACAAAACTAGCCTGCCAAACATCAGCACAAGGCACAGCATTAAAGCTACACGCTGAGTGATCCTTCAAGAAATAAGGAAAGGCAAGAGCACCCACTGCTCCACAGAAAAATTAACTTCAAATTGCAGAGTAAAGAAAACAACCAAAAAGGGAAATCAATCCATCTGCAGTGTTTGAACAGAGGTTGTGGAGCTGCTTTGCAGCAGCAGACAAAATGCACTCACTCGTCACTAAATCTGGCTGCTTAGCCTGAAAGGGCAAGAATAAGAACACAGCTTTGTATGAAACCCAGTACTCTGAAGTACTGCATGTAAGTTTCTTTTATTTGCAGCAAAATTCCTGCAAGCTAGAGTGGAACTAAATGACAACATTTGCTTTCATCAAGTCAGAAAACTCTTTGCCACAAGCTAGGTAAGCTTATACCTCAGGTACAGCAAAAAAGACATGAAAACAAGCATCTGCCACTATCAAATTATTTTGTCAAGTTATGCTTAAGGGTTGATTGATGCACTTTTAACATCAAATAACATTAAGCTTGGAAGCTGCAAGATACAGTCATCATTCATCAGTTAAACTTAAATTTTCAAATCAACCAGTGTGAGATTAATTAATACGGAAGCTGTCAAGATGTCTTTGTGTAATTATTGTTCTGCAGCAATTAGGAAATAAGTTTACATTGTTTGTTAAAAGATAGACAATTGCTAAGCCTGTTACCAATAATAAATCAAGTTCTCCCTTTAACAAATTGTTAATCTTAAATATAGACACTTGCATAGACATATTTATTCACATTTTTCTGAATGCTTGCCTTATTGAACACAATGAGTTTGTGTATATTGAACACAAAGTTCGAGTTATTTCATATTCAGAAAAACAAAAAATGTACTTTGTAGTAGTATCAAAAGGAGCTTAGTGGCCTCCCAAAAATAAATAGAATAATTAAATAATTAAAGTCATATCAAAAGACAAGCAAAGATGGTCTAAAAAATATCAAGAGACTGAAAGCATAAATCATGATTACAACCCACATAATCTTTGACCTACACACAAGCTACAAGGTTCAAAGGTGGCATTGCATTATGTATTTATTGCTTGCCTAAGCCATTATTCACCAGTCGTCGTTTTAAGAGGTAGGTATGATGGGAGTCTCGTAGAGGGAAAAATACATCATAAAATCTTCCATATAAAGGATGGTACAGCTAATTTATCTTGTGTTGCCTTCTTCTCAATTTATAGCATGGCAGCTTTCTACAAAATGAAGATTCACAATGCAATGCAAGAACAGAACAAAGTGCAACCATTCCCAAAGCAGCCTTTGCATTCACCATAGTCCTCAGAAGATCTGCTCATCATATTGACAAATGAAAAAAGACGTACTATACCATGAGGACAGTAGAAGCATGAGCAACAAAGCACAAAGCTATTCTAATGTCAGTACAATGACCATAAACTGACACATCTACAGTGATTAACACGAGACTGAAACAACCAATCTGCCCTTTTGTACATCAGGATCAGGTTGCCTAACGCTCTCATTAGCACTTGCTGGTATGTCAGAGCAAATACACCCCAAATCACATGCAAGCTTTTAACCACAAGCACTCTGCTATCTTGTTCCCTTTCTCCTGTGCACTTCTGACAGTACCCTGCTTTCAGTAAACAGAGACTCCAGCAAGGTTGAAGTTTCCTATATATTTATAGGGAATCCATGAGTAGTATAGTGATTTTGACAGTCTTGTGCTGGTTTTGCCCATTTGTTCTACAGCTCAGAAGTTCTCAACGGTCTGTGCTGGCCCTCTCTGGGCCATGCTGGAGAAGTTACACCTTTGGCAGACATAAAAAGAGCAATGCGAGATAGTGAGTAAATCTCCACAGCACCCATACAGATCCAGAAAGACAGGAACTCTTAGATCTGATAGATTCCAACAGGGAATCCTATTCTTGATTCATTTCGAGTAAATCCCTAATCAAAGGGTCACGTTTGCAGAGTGAAACTTGTCATGATGTTCCCCAAACAGAACTGTCTGCATTCCTTGAAATCAACAGCAGTGTGATATTCAGCTTTTGCTAACTCATTTGAAGAACTGGCTTCTTGGATGGTGACATACCCACCCAGCCAGCAAGGGGTATGGTTTGTCTCTTAACAAGCTTGTGAAATGCAAAGGCCAACTTTCCTTTTCTCTGTTGATCACAAGAGACTTCATACGAGCTGCTTCACATAGGAAGAACAAGACTACTTTTTTGACCATATCCCATGGAACACAGGGTTGGTTTAATTGCCTAAAGCCAAGGAGTTGTGTCTTACTAGGGAAGACTGGATCCTAACCACTTCTTTGCCAATATTCAGCTCTTTCCAGCAATACAAGAAAACGATATACTAGACACCTTAATGCAAAATGTTCACAAAGAACGTAAAAAATACTGCACCTTATGCATGAACGTGCATTCAGTTTCTCCTGTATTCAACTCCAGAGGAAGCAATTTCTGTAAAAATGAGTTTTGCTACATGGTTCCTGGCATAGTTATCTAACATGCCCTCAGGCGGTTATTTGTAGTATTTACATTTTTTACCAACTTATCAAGAGAAAATCCAATTGTTCCTAATGACAGTCACACTGTGTGCCTCCCATTCTCATATATAGGGAAACGTTCATTATCCATTTGTAGTAATTAAGGCAGTGACGTTATATGGATCCATAAAGCCAACTTCATTAAGCAAAGGCGCTTTTTTCCTTCAAACTTACAACTGCAAAAATATTTTAAAATAAAAGTTTAATTATAATGTGTAGTATAGTTTGAAGAACAAACCAGTATTGGCAAATCTAAAGTATTCTTAGAATTGAAAAAAATAAACCTACAGTCTGCAAAATAATTATTTTTCCAGCATTAGCTAGAAAGAAGCAAGATAATTAGCTAGCTAAAAACAGAGAGATAGTGTTTGACAATGTCTTTCTGTATTTGAGCCTTCCTTGTAAAATGGTTAAGCAAACTACTTTTTACAAGTTCAAGGCCACATATTACCAAGGGAAGGGAATCTTCCGTACCTTTTCAGAGACTTCACATCATTTGTTTGTGATAGATTAAACACAATATTGGACAAGTGACCAGGAGCTGCTGCTAAATGCCACTGCTTTTACCAGGGACTTGCTGAACGGTAATTCTATTGAATGACCGTAAGGTTAGCAACCAAGTGATTCAACCAAGTCAAGCAGTTTCTTTAAAAACAGCAAAGTAAAGGAACACACTAAACCAAAAAACCTCCTGCGAAATACATGCAGGCTAGGTTCAGTTTCCTGTCTCTTTACGCCCAAAAGACAAACTCCATCGGTCATACAGCAGAACACCTCTCCTACATGACCATTCTTGAACAATTTTGCTGTGCTCATACAATACTGTGTGTGTTGCTTTATTTTGGGACATGTAATGCTCTAGGAGCCTCATTAGCAAAATTTCTCACCAATTCAACCTACAGCAACAGAGCCTCAGTTGTCATCCTTCCTAATAACAGCACTAAGCAAGTTATCAGAGGAAGGTGGAGAATCAGGATGGGATGCGAGTACGTGCATTAAACAAGCATAATTAAATCCACTGCAGCCAGTGAGACCAATTGAAAGCCAATGTAGACATGTCCAAGTTAACTATAAAGTCAGGACCTTAAACCCCCACAAATAGGACACACACCTTTGCCACAACACATCTGTCAGTATTTCAGAGGACTAAGAGGATTCTAGCACATTATCATCACAAGATCATCAGACAGGCTAGGCAAAATCCCAAAGCCAATGAAGTCCATAGGAACAGTTGCATTAAACTTTGGGTTCATTCTACATCTTGATTCTCTCTAGAAGCACTGCACAACCACAGAACTTCATGCAAGCATAAAATTTATTTCATTTCTTCTTACTTCTGTGGAGGACCCCCAGATCATTGGCATTCCTCCAGAAGAAACACAGCTCTCTTTCTTGAAATGCTACCTTGCCCTACATTAAGTCCCATTATATTTTCTCTCTTGGCAGTGCCATAGTTATCCACTGCAACACGTGTGGAATTAGGGCTGGAATACTTTACAAGTATTTTCTTCCCCCAGCCATGAGGTAAAACAAACTTTGTTCCTCTGCAATCCCTCCTGTAAATGCACATACAATTCCAAACACAACGGTCACAGCAATTTTTCTTCCTGCAGAGCTGGAGAAAGGGGGAGTTAAAGTCTTCTCATGGCAGAGTTTAAATGAAACGTTTGAAAGGGGTGTCTCGCTGGAGTTTTTGTAAAGGTGACCAAATCCTAAGCAAGTTTGGATTTCAGTGCAATATGTAAAACTTGGACTGTGTTTTCTGAAGTTTGCAAATCTTCCAGGCAGATCTGGGCTTTAGTTCAAACAGATCTGGCCCGATTTATATTTTGTTTGAAATTATGCCCAAAACTACGATTAATAAGGTTTTCACCAAAACCCTCAATTCGACTCAATGTAGTGGTCTCATTTTTCCAGCAAGGTAAGTCCTAATATATTCACTCTACGAAAGGAGGCAGGTATGAAGAGAGCTTCTCCACAGTATCTTGAGATGACCAAAAAACAGAGGCTCCAAAGACAATGAAGTATAACACAGCACTCAGCCCAAATGTCAAGAAGTGACACAGTAAAACAGCTTTGCATACATTTCTCCTGATTAATATTCCAATTTAAAAGCAGCTCACACTTCGTCCTTCAGATTTAAGCAAAGTACAGTGGGAGAAAGAGATCCGGTACTGAGGAAGGCAGCTTCACAGCAACATTCCTATTTTATTTTTCCCCTTTGATAATTGAGGGTGCAATGCACAGAAAACCAAGTGCTCAGTTGGAACAAGTCAATATAGCACTGAAGTGAACACTAACCTAAACCAATAGAGAACTGTTGGGCAGGGGTTTAGCCCGACTACAGAAGTGATCTTGCATCTTATAATTGTCTCCCAAGCCCCCAGTCAGTGCCACAGTCAATCAAACCTTAAGGAAAAGGAATATTGTAGTTCCCATCTGAGGGGTGAACTAGTTCGGGACCCTCCAGGCTGAAAGAGACAGGGTAGGCACTACCATCCCCTGTGCAGATTTTACCTTAGCAGCTTTGTAATACCTTATCTGTTAACCCCACCTTCAGCCTAGTGAATCCAGATACCGCGTGGTATTGACAGAAATAAAAATGTCATCCTGCTTTCGTGTTTGATTTTAATATACAAGTCACAGCTAATTGCATGTAAAAGCCTTCCAGTATATATCCCAAAGGAGTTTAAGACCAGCTAGTAAACTTTAGGGGTGATGGTATGCATAGCTTAGTTTTTAGGACCCACTCCAAACTTCATCAAAAAATTTCTTCAGTACGAATGGGACTGTATGTTTAGGACTTACTGTTTCTTCATTGCACTGCTTCATAATATGCTACCAAAAGTCATAGCCTGTGTTGTTTTTTTTTTTTTTAATCAAAATCTGTTTAGCACTTTAATGTCATAATTCACGTTACACAGCAGAAGTTGAATTACTAATTATCTATTGAATTTATATGAAACTTTATTTCTATGAAAAAGGCTGTTTGCATATATATATTTAATACAGTTTGCACTTAAAACTGCAGGAAAAGTTGTGTATTAATATTCTGTAACAAAACTGGATTTTAGATTTTCAATACATAGGGCAAAAAAACCAAAACTGAGTTTCTGCAATACCTAAAATAACAAGTTCTTCAATCCTGACCGAAGTCTGTAAACACATATTAAGTGCAGATAAATAATATAGTTACAAGACATTATTACTGTATTTCAACTTCACATTTTAAAGCAGTATGTCGCATTAAGAGTCTTTGCAGTAGACTAAGGATGAATTAGTTTAAGTAAGGTTTGTCTACAGAAGAACGGTCACTCCAAAGCAAGATGGACTATACATAGAGGACTACTCTGTACTAACTCCCACTATGAATAATCAGACCCAACGTACATAACTACAGAACATCTTAGTGCATTGTACCGAGAAGGTATACATCTTTTCCCCCAAGCACAGATAAATGATATTCATTACTCTTGCACAAGAAACTAGGGAAGTTAGCCTCAGCAATCAAACTGACAGACAGTCACTTAAATACTCATGTAGTCCACTTGATCCTGGTCAGAGGGATGCACATGCAGGAGGCAGCCACACAGCACAGAACTGCAAAGAGATCAGCCTCTACAAATCTGTGTTCCTCTCTTTACAACACAAGGGCTAACCCTGTGGGGTACACGCTGGGAACTAAGTATCCAACTAAGTCATTTCCTGGATAGGAAGGTGGCTCAGGACTAAGGGCACCGTTCATTGCATCTCAACTTCAATACTAGGAGTTGCAATTCCAGACAATTTCCACAGCACTTAAAATCATAAAATTTCATCCCTCAAAAAACTCATCATCTCCACAGGTGAGCAAAGCTTACAGTACAAAACAGAATACATGTCAGAATCAATATCTTATCAAAGATGTTGAGATACATCCAGTAAAAAAAAATGAGTAATCAATCTTAATTGCTGCATGCTTCCTAAGGAATAGTCCAAGGTTCACGTGAAGAGTCAATACAGTTCTTCTAACATCCCAGTTATAGGGCAGTGAACATCTTTCGTAGTCTCCAGTAAGACATTTAGGGAAAAAAAAATCAGTCTTGTTTTTACCTGCTCACATTTCTCAGTGTGGACATTCCCCTTTGCAAAAGCTTTAAAAGTTCACATTCGTATTAACACTGTACTACCTCACAGTCATTATCCGTACCACCTACCTCACCGACACCCTGAGTTGGGTGCACAGATCTGCTTCTCACAGGAAGAGAGATGGGAGCTTCCTATGTTGCATTCTTTCTCCCTTTACAAACAGGCAGGTGATTTTTATTTTTCTTTTTTAAACCAATCTTCATTTAGATATATTTATGTACTGGGTCCTGATCAAGGCACATCTTTATAAATAGGAAAAGAAACACTCTTATTCTTAAACCAGAGATAAGAATCACACCTGCTTTGCCTCAAATGCTCAGCATGGTATTGCCAGTAACAGTGCTTAAGAACATAACCGCTCAAATTATTTGCTATAATGGTGCCACGCTATAGTTCCCAGCAGAATTGGAATTGCTGAATGCTACAGTCTCCACAAGGAAGGAAATGCTAGTGTGGTGCTTATGTGAAAATTCACTAGGTTTCTGCTCTCAGGGGAATAGTTTCCTCCTGTAATGACGCTAAACATAAAATGCATTGAGTTTTAGGACTGATGAAAATAAAATTGGTGTGAGTAAATGATTATTTATATAAAAAATGCACTGTCAGGATATCTACTACGTACGCAAGACCATATAATTTAACTATCTCACTCCATTGCTATAGCATACTCATGAAAGCTATTGTCCATTTGTGGTGACGCGTATTTATCCTAATCACCTACAAGGATCACTGCCTGAGCAGCGCATTTCATTATTCAATGGAAAATGAGATAGAAATACTTTAGGAGTAAGCTGTCACTTGTAGTACGTGCAGTGAGAAGATCCACTCAGTTCATTGGAATGCTGTTTGTTTTCCCTTTGCATTTGAAGACTACATTTCCCAGTCATCACTTTCACCATTACCAAGAATTTAGAACAAAGGAAACATGCTCTAGCAGAAGATGGCTTAGTTTTCCCTGAGTGGCCATGCAAGTCATTGCCCCTCCTCTTCCTCACAATCTCCGCTTCAACTGAAAATTCTGCAGAGGTAACGGTCACACTAGAGATGATACAGATGTTATGAGGCAATCTACTTTGGCGACGCAAAGTAATGCTTTTATAAGCATGCTAATGACACAGGCTGTTACTTTAACATGACACGAGGGCTTAATGTTATTTTTAATAGAGGTTCTGGTTTCTTATTATTTTCTAGGAAAACAGGATCAATTTAAAAGGCAGAAATGGGAAAATTCATATGGCTTAACTTGCAATCTACAACTGAAATACATTATAAAACCTTCCTTCAAATTGAGAGTCACTATTAGAAAAATATACTTTACACAGAAGTTTCTGGAAGGCTTAAGATTAGTATGACAGTTGCATGGATAGAGGTAAAATGCTTTTGACAAGTTTCTCTGCTAGAACTTGATTCAGCAAAGCACTTCAGCATATGCTCATGAGCTTTGCTGAACCAGAGCCCAGAAGTGACACCCCTTTTGACAGCTTCCTTATAACTGTTAGAAGTTAACCCTCTTGTGGGGACCTCTCGCCTCCCTCAGCCACTCTTATACACGATGGAACAGACATATGGTACAAAGTACCCCTGCAGTGCTGTGGGACTTGCATCTTACTGGAGGACAGTATCTATTTGCAAATGGCATACGGCAGCAGATGCACATGGCTCTTGCCCTGTATTCTGATCCAGCACAAACAGCTGAAAACCAACACGACTGTTACTGCTAAACAAGGATTATGGCGCTATGATTTAAAAAAAAAAAACCCACACACAACACTAAACAACTGCCTTAAAAGTAAAAACTGCCCGATTTTTTCTTGATAGCTTTTCAATAACACCATTATTGATGTGCCTACCCCACTGCATGTTGACAGAACTGGTTATTTTGACAAGCATAAAGAGAAATTTCAGCTAGCTGTGTAGCGACTGCAAGTTATTTGTATTCTCCATTGTGTTATCTACTGCAAGTATGTGCTAAAGGAGTTCATCTGGTGGAACAGACTCCCAAGAATTTGTGAAGTGTGCCATGGTGTTCAAGTCAGCCCTAGTATCTGAATTTTTCATCAAAAAAAAAAAAATCCCTACTGAGACAAGCATTGCCTGTGAACTCTGTGCTGCTCATGCACATAGAAAGATTCAAATTTCCCCCCATCTCTCCCCCCCTCACTTCTGTCATCCCAATAGTCAGTTCTCTCCAGCAGGTTACTTCCA
>NW_009233752.1:753-12539 GCF_000690835.1 Fulmarus glacialis | reverse complement strand
AAGAGTTTGGTGCGACACTCGCCTGTGACACCACGCTGTGTGCACAGGATGCAGTTCTTTGCTCCAAGCTGTGTGCCACCCTCCCTCTCTCAGCCCAGTAGATTGGAAGGCAGAAGGGGCCAGTTCAGTAGTTTTATGTTCATGTCAGTAATGTATACATAACTGCTGCCAGCTGCTTTGATCCTAGGTGCCCAGCTCCACAAACATCCCATAACTCTGGATTTGCAGTCGTCCAAAGGTATATCAAACAACGTGCCCCAAAATCAGCTACTCTGCCTTTCAGCCAGTTTATCGCTTCTCTGTATGAGCTTCCCTCTCTGACAGACCCAGAGTCAGGGAATATCACCAGAGCACTGCTGCTCTGGACCCTTCCATGCAAGCCACCCAATGCTCCCCACCATGGCCCCGTTAAGGCTAGCTGTAGCAGCTGGGCTCCCCTCAGTTGCGTTTATGCTGCTAGGGTCAGAAATTTTTAGTCTAGACTGATACAGTGTTTGTAAGTCATAAAACTTATCTTAGAATCTGCTTCCAAAAGAGAAAAAAACTAAGGCTGTTGGAAGATGTCCTTTACACTCCCCAAAGCAAGATTTAAAAAAAGCTCTACCTATTGATCAAGTAGCTAACAATCAAATATTACATTTTACAGTCTAAAGGGATGATTTATAAAAAGATCTAAAGAAACTATAAGAGGAAATAATGCCAATGTTAAGCAATAGGTCATGGTAAGTCAACACACATAATACTTGTTTAAAGCCCTGGTTCATTCAAGTCATGACAGTTGCCCTTATTGAGTGGCTGAAGCCCCCATGCACAGACTGGAGTCTCATTCCCCACCACTATCCCTTAATACCTGTCCAGATATAGCACTCTCTGTGCTATCATTTTAATGGAATACTAAAAAATAATAGTTCACTGAATGCAAGATTTACTATAACACGTAAAAATAAAATGACAATAAAGTCATACACATAAATTAAGCAAGAAGCCCTGTAATCTAGTCTGTATCAATGCTGTATTTTCTCTCATGTCAATGTCTCATTCTTCACCTTCTTTGAAGTACGATAAGTTACCATTATTGGTAAATATTTATATTCCATTCCCCAGCGTCAAGATACTGACAGTTAATGTAAGTCTTCCAAAAACCAATCCCATCTTCCCAAGACCACACAAATATTTATCATATATGCCTTTACTTAAGGCTTATGCCTTTTTGGGAATGAGTTTTAGGATTATCTTTATTCTTGTCTCAGCAACTTTTAGCTAAGAATACTAGAACAAATTAGGACTCTGGTAGCCACATACACACTAGCTAAAAATCAATAGCTTTAATTTTCACATTTAAACCTACAATTTTCATCTGACAGGCTCAGCAGGTTTTAATGCACACAACAATTTACTTTTACTGTTTTAATTGTTTTTAGTCAATCACTTTTATTGCTTCTCTGCATCTGACTAAACAAATTAATAGAGCTATGTTCATAAATGATTACTTTGTGAAATAGCTTGGTAGATACATTTGCCAGTTTCACCTTCAATTACTGCCAACATTAGTAATATTTATACCAAAAGGTACATTTATCCAGGTTTTATAATTAAGTGAGCAACAGGAGCAGCAATAGCACACACACACCCCCCCAAAAAAAAAAAATAAAAAAAAAATCTATTTCATGACCTCCATAGTATCAAATTTCGTCTTTCTAACAGTGTTCCCTCCAGGCCAACTGAAAACAGGAAGACCTGCCTGCATAGTTGGCTGCAAAACCCTTTCTGGATCGTAGAAAGACAGTCTACTCCTGCCTAGATTCTTACATGATCTTTTGGTTGAGGAAAAACATACAAAGAATATAAACTAAACGCTCAGGATGACATTGTTACAGTGCATGAAAGACCTGGAACAAATTCCTTATTTTGTCCCTTTAGACAAGGGCAGTGACGGTCCACACTCCAGAAGAGACTTAGGGCTCCCTCCTTGTCCACGCCCAACTCTGCTTCTTGGCCACATAGGAGGTGGGTCAGGTACAGGACCATTAGCTTGAATGCAATACATAGTAGCGCCTCTTCCCTCCAGCAGAGGTATACATGGCCAAAGCTGGAAAATTTACTAATTTACTAATCAAAAACATGATAGCTACCACAAAATGGGCAATACCAAGAAAGCCTACCTTTATGAATGCCAGTAAGGATCAGCCTTCACTGACACAGCCCTTCCCAGACTACGCACAGATCTCAGGATCCAAAATAAGAAATTACGCGCTTTCATAACAGTTACTTCAGCTGTTGCTAAATCAAAACATAGGAATGCAACTCTACAGTTTGGTCTTTCCCCAGTTAAGGCATCCGGTGAGCTAAGACTACTGTGAAAATGGAATTAATTAAGAGCAGAAGTTGCCTTCAGATAACTAAGATACTACTTCCATATACATCGTTTAGGAGGCTTGACCCAACAAGCATTTTCCAAGCAAACCAGATGCATACCAGCAAGGCTCTTCCACACATGGTGCATGTACTCACTGAAGTGAGAGATCCCGATTCACTGAATGAAACCCAGTGTTAATCTGATGGATCTGCAGCTCTTCTGTCCAAATTTAGAAGAATGAGGTTCACTTGACCAAAGAGAGCACAAATTTCCCACACACACGAGACAACTTACCTTAGACACTTAGCTACAAGGACCTTCACCCAAGATGTTCAAAACTCTGGACTCTAGATTTTCTTCCTAAATTCCTATTTCATCCCATTTTATTATTTTATCTAATGGGAGAAAACACCATAGAAACAGAAGCTAAAGTCAAAGCCTCTTTCTTCACAGGCTCTCTCTGGCAAGAAACACTTGAATGCTTTTCTTCAGTGTGTTTTAAGAGGCAGGCTGAAGACTATCACTGCGAATGGCCTCCAGCCAGTGCTCAAGTCTTTCAGTAAGATCAGGGTTTAAACACCTTTACAGCTGAGGAAGACAATTTTTCTTCTACTTTCTGGACATGTTATTAGAATAGCTCAAGTCTTGCATGAGGAACACCCTCCTTAGAAAGGGGGAGGCTTTGGTTTTGATCCAGTCAAGCAGGGGAAGCCTGAATGCAGTTCTTCCACCTCCTGGATGGGACCATCATTTTCTATCTTTCCTCTCCAGTTACAGAACCACCTTAAAGATCTCCTTCCTTCCACTGTACCCCAGCTTTAAGTTGTTTGAAACCAAAAAGGAATGAGGTGCCCATCTCAGAGCAAGATGCTAGGCCACCAACACAAAGCGAAGGAGGGTGCTTCCTCCTTCCTGGGTGTAAGCCCCAGGGAAGGGGGGTGCCACAGCCTCTCTGGCCTGCACATGGGTTAAGTCACAAAAGGGTGCTGCAGGGCCTGCCAGATTCAGCCTAATTCAACACACTTGGCTCTCCAGACATGACTGTCCACTGGAGGAATGTATCTAGGCAAGTGCTTCATCTACAGCTAACATGCCAATTCTTCTTCCTACCCCACACTTATTTTGTCACCGCTCTTGTGGTATCCTATAGATTAGGAAAACATAACATGTGATTTTGGGAGAGTCTGTCCATCCATCTCATTATGTTTCTTAAACACCTTGCCTTGCAAATGAGTAAATACTTACTCAAAGCTCTCCTCCCCACCTTTACAGAGTGTGTTTTTTCCCCAGGTAGTCACCAGAGTACTAAACCAGCTGCTGCTTTTGTACAAAAGCTAAAAATGATTCTACATTGGTCAAAACTGCTGACATCAAACTAGTTTTTCATTTGATATTCCTACATAATATCACTCGCATTTGATTTAAACCTTCATTGAATATGTGCCCTCAGAAGCAGTTGGGTCTTAAGCTGTAGGAAACTGATAAACTGCATAGTGTGATAGAAGGGCTTTTTACTATTCTTTTAGAAACCTGCATAATATCTTATATGAAAGAGCCCTGATCTCTGGCTGAGGCTGCTAGGTACTTCATGAATATAAACCGAATATATTAATCCTTTCGCTCCTTAAGCTACTATGCCTACACTCTGCTGCAACAAGAAAGATCATTAAAAGCTTGTATGACAAAAAAAGCGTGTCTCACTACACATGTAAACTGCAAAGAACAAGTTTATTTCCCAAGGTTCATGCAAAAATATAATTGGGATTTGTTTTAGTATTTCCATATTCCTTGAATCCGTTCCCTAGTCTAAATAGATACCACTTTTATTTTAAGTTGCTTGGTATTAAACAGATACTTGATCCACCAGCAGTTTTCACAAAACCACCCCTCGCTGCCCCTCCCTGCAGTGAGGTAACACAGCTGTTCCATAATCCCATCTTTTTATCATCAGGCAGGACAGCACTCACCAAAATGTCAAACTGAGGACAGCCACCTTGCTTGGATGACATACCCCAGAGCACGTCTGTGTTCGTGACTCTTCAATAAAGAGCCAAGTCTTAAAAAAAAGGCTAAATAAACAAATCCTCTGTCACAGATTACCCAAGTAGCAGCAACTCAAGTCAGAGATTAGCAGGAAGAACAGATAAAGCCAGAGGTGGCAACAGCATCTCCATCCACAGCCAAGTATATCCATCTTGATCAAACAAACCCAGCCCTCTCCCACCACTATATTACAGCAGAGAGAAGTGATCAACAGAACCACAGTCACAACAAAGCCTGGGCACATCTGTATTCCCACAGAAAAGAACTAGCAAGATCATCTTAACTCCATGCCCTGCGTGGCAGCTCAGCAAGGTGGCAGTCTCAGCTCATTTTTAAAGCTGCCTTGAAATGGTAACAAGCTGCAGAACAGAGTAATTTGGTTTTCTGCAGGCCAGCACTCCGGGATGCTGACCCACAGAACCCTTTGCAGAATGATTAAAATGGTATCCAAGAGTGATCCTGAATTACTTTGTACAAGACACACAGGTACTGTTGGACTGACTCATTAGAAGTTTTCACATGGCCCAGCTACAGTATATTTAATGTTTCTATCAATTAATGACATCATTTCATAATTCATCTGATGAAGAATTAGTGGTACAGTAGGATTTCAAAGGCCAATTTTCAAATACGGGCTAGGTACCCCTTCCTGCACTTATGGATTGAAATAGCCAACATGATACAGCTGATCAAGATCAGCTGGAAGCTCCAAGTGACAATATTTTGCTATTTCCCATCCATGCACATTAGAGCATGCTGCTCTGAAACAGCTTTCGAAGAGGTCCTTTACAAATAGGATCATATTTTGTGTGGACAGATAAGACCTGTTGAAACACTGTTCAATATCACTTGTTCTACAATAATACCTGAAGACTCCAAGGTCTTCCTTATTGTAGTGGATACACCATGCAGAAAAAGTCTGTAGGTCCCTGTCAATACAAGTCTAAATAGATAGGACAAGCAGGAAGCAGACAAATAAAAAAAACAAATAGCTTGCCCCAGGTCACATAGAAAGTCTGTGTCAGAACCAAGCAGCACATATAGATCTCTTGATTCCCAGTGTCTTACCTTCAAGACCATCCTTTCTCACTTTTTTTTAAAAAAAAAAAAAAAAAAAAAGCAAAAAAGCACAAGGCATCAGCCCACAGCATTACTATCAACAATTACTGTAATCACCCTTTCAGGAAGTAGAGCTACACCAAGGATCAACCTTAATGTTTAAGATGGGGACAGAAATCAACACTAGGACTTGCTGAAGTTTATGAGAAGTTCACCACTTGGCAAGATCCTTCCTTCCACCTCATCTACCTAGAATGGAAAAGACTTGATACCATGTACCATGCCAAGCCACCCCCCCCACCCTCCAAACATTCAATATACTTTTACAGAGATGTTACAGGGTGTATTCCCAACACATACATAAAATGTATTAGAAATGCACTCTGTTTTTCTTCCCTTCACTGAAATCTCTAGCATAGCAACTCATATGCATCACACAGTTCACTCTACGCCAGCCAAAACAGATGAAAAAGAATCACGTCCAAGCTATAAATCATATCAGCCCATTGCAATTAAACACATTCAAATTCTAAATCCCAGAAAACCGACTTTGTAATGATACAATTGCTGACTGCATCTACCAAATACTCTATTGCTGCCCTTCAAACGTGCTTTCCATTTACAAGCACACAGAAGCTACTTTACTGCCAATTCCTCCATTGATGGCACATTTTATTGACAAAATACAGCTGAGCCACCTAAAGCAATTTCAGCTACAGAATAACCTTTCACACAAGAAGTTAACCAGCTCCTCCATCCATTTGCAGTAGATTTAGATTAGCAAACACCACACAGACACATTCAGATCCTTTGAACAGCCTCATGCCAGTTGACGGCTAAGGACAGGGTAACGTTATAACAGTATTTCATGCTTTGAGTTCTGGAAAGCAAAGCCTTCCTTACTCAGAAGCAAGAGGTTTGGATTCCCACCCCACCACAAACTGTTTGATCTACCTATACCTTTTTCTCCCCCATCTCCAGTTTCCCCTTCGTCTTACCCCCCCTCCTGCATTACAATTTTCTCATTACACTTTTACAAAGATTGTCTTAGTTTAAATAGTGCTGTTCAAAAAAAGAGCTGCCCAGTCTTCCCACAAGCTTATCAAGTACCAGATGTATACAAGTCTATCTAGAGTGCAACCACTGGCATTGGAGTGGCTGCTCCTAACAGCTAGCCAGCCAAAGGGAGGCTGTGCAGCCACCATCAGACAAGTTCACCATCAAATAAGTACTTTCATTTTTAAAAGCAGCAGACTCCAACATAAAATTACACTTCTTTTAAATGCAGTTGTATAAAACATTTACTCTGTATTACTTATGGAAGAAAACACAAATCTTAAAACATGCCAAGGCTTGGAGCTCCACATTAAAGAAGCTTGCTAGGAAAAGAAACTTTTAGAAACTACTTTTATTATCATGCTTAATCCTGCATTCCTGTCAAGTCTGTTCTTCAAGTGAGTTTGCCTCACAGTTGACCTCGCAGATTTTGTCCATAGATCACTCAAAGTGCTAGTTTACTACCAGCTGCTCTTAACATCTGTCCAGTGCTAGCTGTCATGCCCTCTCCGGTTTAGTCTGTGCTAAATAATTCTAGGGGCACATGGGAAAAGGGGCAAGACCATACAGCAGCACATTCTCCCACAAACTCACATGTAAAGCACACACCATATTAGGCAGTCTGATGGAAGAAGATAAATTCACTAACATATATGTACCAATGTAAGTCCCAGGCAGAGAACACTACAGCAGAAGTGCAGCCGAGTAGTGTTTGGACTCAGACTGCAAGTTTCCGGAGAAACATTAGACATCCACAAGCGCAAATACCTACCACAAGAAAAGAGACAAGGCCTTGCATTTTCAGATCACACAGTTCAGCTCCATTCTCAGACTGAGAGCACACACAGAAGAGGAGTGCCAGACACCACAGCTAGCAGTCTGCCACTAATTGCAGAATGATACAGCTGCAACAGAAATTTATCCCTGCAGAAGGTGCTACACAGCGAAATTATTTTAGCCACGGGAGGTTGGCTGACTTTTCTCAGACTTTTTAATTAACCCCATGCAAAAGAATTCAGCACTCCCATCTAAGACCCTTTTACAGTTTGTAGATTAAATCCAGTTTGTCTTAGGGTGTACACACAAGTTGAAGTTGCTACTATCCCAGATAAACTGTTCTTACAGCTCAAGTGGAACGAGCAACACCTGGTCATTTATTCCTGCAGGTTGGGAACTGACCAGAATCACAGTTAAAAATAACAAACCCAGATCTAACAGCCAGACACCACATAGAAAGTAAGAATCAATACATTATTTGCCCTGGCTAGTTCACTTATAGTGAGCTCCAATATTCCTTGCACTGCTGTTTTGGAGAGCGCAGATGTATCACATGGCATGGAAGAGAGCTCATCTGTCCATCCGCCTGTACCTTTTAGTTCACCCGCACAATATCATAGTTTTGGGGGGTTTTTTTGTTTGGTGTTTTTTGTTTATTTGTTGGGGGTGTTTTTGGGGTTTTTTTTAGTGCCCTGTGGTAGCCACATCATTCATACTTTTATTTTTGTGCTTCACTTCCCCAAGCAGATTACCAAACACTTTCTTCCTGTGTGACCCAGTGGTAACACAATAGTCCTGTGTTAGGCCTGAGAAACCACTACAAAACTGCTTACCAGTGTCTCATGAGAAAAAGAAACTTCTGTTGGAAGGCAAGTGTATTATTAGTTGCTTTGCTCATTAACAAAAGCTGATCAAAGCCATACTGCGCCCTGAAGATGTTGCACTCTATAAGCTATTACAGTTTCCTAAAAGAAGAGAGTGGCTTAAGTCCAAACAGCTAATGCACAACAGACACATAGCTTTTTATCCATTTTAAAACAAGAGAGAGTCCTTGATCTGAAGCTCTGGTCAGTCCAGAATTACTCAGCTCAAGTTCAGCTGGAGTAATTTCAGAGCTGGACTTCTTGCCTCCTTCCTCTTTAGAAGGGAATACACCTCCACTACCACTGCGGAGTAGACACTCTTCCTAACACTACCTCCACAGCCCCTTTGTTTCCCACAGGGCACCACATTACCAAGGACAGGAGGCCTAGGTTAAAAGCCCCCCCTTTGTTAGAAGACACCTAGCACTATGCCCTAAAGTTATGAGGCACCCTTACATAGAAGCCTCTCATCCTTCCAAAACCACATCTTTCATTGTTAGGTCAATACCCCAACCATTTTATTAATGCATCAGATCTCACAACATCACATAGCTTCCTTTCTGGTTAAAACAGATTTCATTGAATTAAAAACAGTAGGATAGGTTCTACAAAGAAAGGCAAAGTCAAAGAAAAGTTATCAGACATCACCATCCTTACCTGCAGAAAAACCACAAAACCCACCAACACTCTCAGAGCTGTGAGAGGCCCAGCCTCTTTTTATCCTACTCCAGAACTGCTAGACTGATGAGTTTGTATTGCTACCAGCTGACAGACCTAATCCCAGCTGAAACAAATTAGATGTTAATAGCAAAGATCCCTACTGTATACTCATGTGAAGAGTTGTTTTCAAAGTCCTCAATTTTTCATTGAGGAACAGTTTTTCAATTTCTAGTTTTATTTGTGTTGCTATAGAAAACTGTGATTAGCCTATTTTATAAATGTCTGAGGGTTTATTGCTAGGCACTACAAAAGATACATCTATATACTGACCCTCTTATGAAGATTTCTTATGAAAATGCAAAGATTAGGTTAATGTTTTTCATTAGGTTCCTAAATTAGAAGTTTGTTTCATTATTTTAAAATTATGTAAGAATTTCAGAATATATAAAAGGGAAGTTCCCACTGTAAACATTTTAAATGGATGGGAAGAAAACATTTATGTTTAAAAGCTGGTTATTTAGCAACTGCAGAGTAACTTAGCTCTAAAAGGTCATACCTCTCCATATTCATACACAAATATACAAGACAGCTCTATGTGCCTATGGAGGGTATTCACCCTGATTGAGAAAGCCTGCCTAAGGGTTCTGTGAACCAGCAGAGTCCTGCAATAATGCAAAACTCCTGCGTTTAGAGAACAACCCCCTTTAACATCACACAGTCAAGACTTCCATTTTCTGTGGGGTATTTTAGCAGTGGTACTGCCAGGTCTTTAAGCAGAAGCTCTGCACCTAGTTCTAGTCTTTGCCACACACAGACCCCTTTGAATATATATATTTAAACAAGACGGCCAAGACCTGTAATCAGAAAGAGAGATCTGAAGAAAAGGGCCTTTGGTGCACGGAGCACAGCTCTTTGACTGAGTTGAAAGTCAAAGAGAATGCAGAAAGGAATAAATAATCAAAAGAACAGAAGCAGAAAGAAGCTGGTAAGACTCCGAGAGGCACAGATCTATTCTGGTATTCCTAGAGCACCAAGAAAACAAGGCATTTCTTTTGCTGTTTAAAGTAGCTTTTGTTGTAGATTACACTATTACATAGAAAGAAGTGCCTCATATAACAGAAGCTTTTATTGTCCACATGACTTTAATTTATCCCTTGTACAAGAAAAAAGTCAAAGTTGTATGGGTCCAGAAAAAAAAAAAGAGCAAGTTTGGGCATCAACCGATAGCCCAGTGATCAGAGCAGTCAAGTCACCTTGACAGGAAAAAAGACCTGTGTCAGCCTGCTCCCAGGGTTGTTCAGGAATGTACATGAATCTCTCCTCAAATAAAACGTAGAGTGCAGACAGTCATTGACCAGGGACTGTTGCTTATCAGGAGGCCCCAGCATTGCAATATCCGAAGGCAAGATCCTGGGTGTGGTAACTGCATGGAGAGAGACCCATGTAAACACGGACAGTCACTCCTTGCTAAGATTCCCAGGGAGATAAGTAACACCAGTGGAAAGTAGGAGTCTCTCTCTGTCTCAGACATAAACAGTCATTTACTTGATGGAGAACCCAGCATGTCTCCTTAGCATCTTTACAAGTTGTTAATAAAACGCAACACAGGCCCAGGAGTTCAGAAAAGAGCACCTGAAGTCACTGGGACTCATTTGTGAGCAAAGATAAAGAGTAAATATGAAACACTTGAGGGGAGTGGCCCCAAAGGGAAGGGCTTGGCACTCAAAAATAGGTGTATGTTAGAAGAATTAGGATACCTTTAAGTACATCTTGGGGAAATGGGATGGAATAAAGAAAGTTTATGATGAACATCAGGGAAAAAAAACCCAATCCTGAAAGGCAAGTACATTAGAAAATAGAATCATCTTAAACACCTCAAGCGACTGAGCTTTATCACATCTCTTCTGAAACTAGACTGGAAAAGACTTTAGATACTGAAAAAAAGAGATAAAAAAGAAACTACCTGGAGAAGGAAAGAGAAAACCAATTAATCTCTCATTTGCCATATAATTCCTTGCAGAAGTCATCCTCAGCTTCCCAGATACTGCATCTGAGCCTCAGATTTGAGGTTCTGGATTTGATACATTTTGATTCCAAGGGAAGGGCAAATGCTCAATTGCGTACCTTCCTACCACTAACTGGACTAAACCAGCTCACGGAAACTTTATCCCAATAACAGAAACCTTCCAGAAATGTTGAATTGTAAGCAGGGGGGGAGGAGGGGGGTGGGGGGAAGATGAGAGGTAGAAATCATCTGAAGAAGTCATCTAGTCCACCCCAAACCATAGGGCTGGGCACCATCACAGGGAAGAAGTGGGGGAGAAGGGCTTTGAGAAAGCTGAATGAGCTATTCCAGCGCATCACTTATCCTAATAACAGAAACCTTCCAGAAATGTTGAATTGTAAGCAGGGGGGGAGGAGGGGGGTGGGGGGAAGATGAGAGGTAGAAATCATCTGAAGAAGTCATCTAGTCCACCCCAAACCATAGGGCTGGGCACCATCACAGGGAAGAAGTGGGGGAGAAGGGCTTTGAGAAAGCTGAATGAGCTATTCCAGCGCATCACTTATCCTTACAACTACCCCAACACCCATTTTCCCTATGGTCATCTAAATCCATGACTCCTTTTCCTAAGCACTATAGGCAAAGAGAACAGATCATGCCCCTCCTCAGTGCAGCACATAATGCTGAAAAGCGTTGTTACTCTGATTTCGTGACACATCTTCCACTTCCACAGTCTTGCTGCAATGGTTTGTGCAATTTGGGGGACTGCAGAGAGGAAGATCATGGTGGGGAGGAAGGGGAGAGTTAAAGGCTGGGAAATGATGCAGGTGTGGTGCATTGTATCCCTGCCCTTAATTTCCTGACAGGCTGCACTAGCAGCATGCTTGCTGTGGAATCCCTGACAGGATGGGTCCCGCTCAAGGAAAAAGGTATTTAACCTTCACTCTGTTGTAATCTGCAGATACAGTAA
>NW_009233752.1:512-719 GCF_000690835.1 Fulmarus glacialis | reverse complement strand
AAAGAGCAAAAACTTTTGCAATGCTCATCTTTCAGGCCGATACTCCTATAGCATCGCCAGTGCCTGTTTTACGGTATCGTAGCATTTGTTTATTCTAAAGCTCCACCTCCTGGAGCCATGAAATTAATACAGAAACGGCTCAACTGTCACTTGGAATAACGGTGCAAGTTAAAGAGGAAAGTTTGCAAAGGTGTGAATCTTAAAGGG
>NW_009233752.1:0-446 GCF_000690835.1 Fulmarus glacialis | reverse complement strand
AGGTGTGAAACTTAAAGAGGAAAGATTTAAAATTATAAAAGATTCCCAGCTTGGTTTGTTTAAAAAAAAAAAAAAAAATCCACTTAATTTGGAAGCTCATCTCCTGATCTGGGGGAGGTCAATTTAATTTCTCAGCACTTGAGAGCAGGATCTTTGACAGGGTTGCTCAGCAGCTCTGTTTAATGTCTCATCAGAGCCCAGTACACTGAAGATTTAAGGCTGTTTCCAATGTAAATACAGAAAGCTAATTTTGACTGTTTACCGCCCATTTAACTCATCCCCCCCCATCCTTTTCACGTCTTTGACCTTTCCATCACCGGCATTTCACAGCGCACCTCAGGCGCTGTCCGGAGCGCTTGCTCCCCGCTTGCTCCCCGCCGGCCGCCTCGCACCGGAGGGTGCTCTCCTCCTCTGCGGAGCGGCGCTGCGTGCCCGCCGGGCCCCAC
>NW_009233751.1:0-36860 GCF_000690835.1 Fulmarus glacialis | reverse complement strand
TCGCCGGGCGAGGGAGGGGGGTGCTCTGAGGTAACGGGAGGCCCTGGAGGGGCCCCGCTCCCTCAGCGTGCCCCGGGGGGGCCGCGTACCTGCAGCCAGCCCCTCGGAGGCGAAGGGTTTCTCCTCCCTCCCTTCCCCCTTTGTTCAGGGTTGGCCGCGCTGCATCCAGGAGCACGTAAGAGCTTCTAAAACTGATTAAAGGCGAAATGAAGTTAATCGCAGGGTGTGTGGGTGTGCAGTAAATGACATATCAGGCTCGCTGGCAAGCGTACCTCCTGCAGGACTTCCCCACCAACATGCGCTTGGCGCTGGGCCTGCAGCGCAGCTTCTCCGAGGACCTTGCGAGTAATGGAACGGTGGTAAACGCGAGGTCGGTGGTGATGCAGCACAGCGGCCAGCTTGCTGTGGGAGCCGTCATCTGTCAGAAGCTTACACCTCTCTTCGGCTGGGAATGAGTCCTGGTGCCGTTTCTATATGTTTCTGGTATCTGCTTAGAAAACAAACAAGCTCTTATATAACTGGTTTTTCATAGGAAAGGTGGGATACCTCTAACTCTTTGTTCTACTCCACTGGGCAGTCTAACGCAAGTTTGGTCAGAGATCTTTATCAAACTTAAAGGAGCTGAGGACCAAACTCGTTTCAGTGTTGACTTTTGCTTGTCGGACACCAGCAGCCCAGTTAGTGTTTTGAGTTTTCTCTTAACTTGTGGCATAGTCATGCCTGTATAATACTGGTTTTCAGTTCAAATAACATAGAAGCCTTTATGATACATCTCTATGTATGTGAGATGCACAGTTAAGAGTTTGGGAGGTTGCAGAACCAAAAGTTAAAATTTTTCTTGTTCAGATATCCTCATCACTTTTAGAAAGTGTAGAATTGATGTACTTACATATTAATTTATTTACATAATAAGTTACAATACCAGGGTTTAGTTTACCTTTCTGATTTCTAATAACTTGCAGGCTCTCTGAAGTCACTTAAATTTTAGTCATCCACTGACTTTCTGTTCATAGAAGAGGACATAAATCACCTCGGCCTCCCTGTTCCATTGATATGTCAAGGTTACTGTTGTACTGGTACATTCTTAACAACCGGAAGCTAAAGAAATTTTTTATAAAGATTTAGAGGCTTTAGCCTGAGCTTCTTTATTTATATCCTCTGTCATTTTTAGTGTGTTTGTATTTGGGAGACTTATGTTTCAAAATCCAAGTTTATCAATTCCTCACTTGTATATCTGCTTAATGTATTGCTGTCCTATTTTCCATAGCTGCCCTGTCATCACAAAAGGACCTTGAAATTATTTAAGGTCCTGTTTTACATTGTTAAACCAGTAAACTTTATGTAATAGCATACTTAGTTCCAGTAGTATTGTTGTTAGTTTAACCCAGATCCCTTAACATATATCTGTAGGTTTAAAGCATTTTTTTTAACTATTAGATATGTACAGCTGCATAGAATTAAAATATATTTTTCCCTTGGTGACTTTTTTTTATGAAAGCTATTACACAAGTCCTGAAGGTCTTAGAATACAAAGAAATATAATTTGGTGCAAAATTATTCTGCTTACTCTTCTTTTAGAAGAGTCACAATACAGTTGGTTTTGTTTGGGTTTTATTTTTTTAAAGTGTTCTAGAAGAGAGTGGTAGTCTGAGGTATAAGGGTTGCTTCTTTTGTTTTTTAACCTATTTGAACTCTTCAGTTAGGATCATCCAAGTGATGATAAAAGCGTCCCTGCTTCTGTTCAGTGTTAAAGTAAATGCGTGGTGATCAACTGAAGAAGGAATAAACAGTTTCTTCTCTAATGGAAGAAGATCTAATAGTTAAGTTAAAACTATCACTGTGGGAAAGTGCCTGTAACGTCAAAACCCCTTGTTTTGTGTTGAGGGAAGCGTTTTATTGAATATAACAGTTGGAAACTGAACTTGCCAGAGAATGTGTTACAGGTTTGAAGTTTTCAGTTTTATTGTAATCTTACACTTTCAATCCCATTTCATTGTACAAAAAAACAGTACAAAACAAAAATCCAGAAATAACTTATTATGTAATTCCCATACTCCAAAAAGACGACTTTGACAGTTTATCACCAAAGTATAACAGAAGCTCTTTTGACTGTTTTTAAGATCTTTCATCTTATGAAGAGTCAGGTTCCCTTCAAAAAAAATCCAAACATGGAAAATTACAGAAAGTCACAAAGAGTTATTTTTGTGAACTCAGAATCTGACTTTTAGTACCCTGGCAACAATGGAAGACCCAGAGGTAGTATTATCTGTTGCCCTTACGAGTAGTTACAGAACCATTTGTTTATGTAATGGTTGCATTCTGTTTAACCTGTCTTGTGTCCCTAACAAAACCAAATTTTATACCTAACAATTCTTGCCTGTGCAAACAACTTCCTAAACACATTCATTTTCCTTGCTCCTTTGGAAAGGCTCCATTTGATCCAATTGTATGATGTTAACTTACCCAGCTGCCAAACTTCTAAGCCTATTCCATAAAATCAAGTGAATATATAAAATGAGCGCTCTGAAGCTGAGCATGATACCCCAAATTATGGCATTTTACACAGAATCCAAGACGAGAGGGAAAAATGAAAGGTTGATGGAGCTATGTGAACACAATTAAGGTGTCCTGGTTACATGAAGCATGGTTTGCAATGAGTTTGAATGTCAGGTTGGACTTTTTATTCAGTAATGTCACTGTAACTTTGTTCCTTGGGATAAAAATATTCAAACTAATTCTTAGTCTGGAATGCGTTGAGATCTCACAGTAAGACACTTATCCACTGGCACTACCTTCAAGGAATCCAGTTGAACTCGTACAGAGCATTTCTGGATATGGCTTGCAAGAGAGATGTTAGAGCCTACCTGTGTCTTTTACCAGTCTGGGGCCTGTGCTGAAAACAGAGCTGGAGTGAAGGTGTTGGACCCCTTATTAGTTAGTCCTACACTACTGCTTTTCTCTTGCCCAGCAGGCAGGATGTGTAGTTCAGAGGGTTATGTTCATTTCAAGTGTCAGAAAGTTTAAAGTATGTCAGTCATTTCAGAATGATGCATTTCTGATGAACTTATGTTATTGGCAGCATCTCATACAGTACTCCAAACCTTAACACTTTCCAGTCTCTCTTATTTGTAAGCTTGCAAATGAGTAACAATTAACCTTTCTGAGGTGGATAGTGAGGAAATCTTGTTCTCTGTCAACACCCTAATTTTCCAAACTAGTCTAAACTTCAGCAGTGGAACATCACTCAAGTAATAAATGCCTTTTTTAGCTGGTAGAGTTTTTATGTATAAACTTTCCCTTTTCCTATTCTAATTTATTGTGCAAAATCTTAAGTCTGTGAAATATTCATTCATTAACTGATGGAAATGTTGATTCTTCTCATTTGTGTTTCTTCTTGTCACTATGCGTGTCTTTGGAACCTGGTTTGGGGCTTTATTTCTCTTTATCTCTACTATCCTACTCATCTAAATGCTTTTTATTTCCTTTCTCATGGCTTTGTTGGTGTCTCCTGATCCTGTATGGCAGTAGTCTTGAGTGCAGCCAGAAAGGTTGTTTAGACCTGATCTCCGTCTGTTTTTATTGGCATTCAGACTATCCTGCAATAAAGAGCCTAACTTCCTCTAAAAGCAGAACAGCCAGAAGCATGTGACCTGTCAGCCGGTGTACTCTGATTCACAATTGAAAGATTGCTTGATTAAATACAAACTTGGATGTAAAGGTGAGCTTTGCTCTCTGTGCTACCAGTTAACAGACTGGCTGTAGGGCGCTGCTTGCTGAACAACCTGAGTCTGGCAGCTGGAGAGTCTCTCCCTGCAGGATGCTCGGAGGCGGATCAGTTAACATGTAGTTATTGGATGGGTATAGAAAAATGAAAGGAGAGGTAGCATTTAATTTTCGAAGTGGTCTTTTTCATAGACCAAGAAAAAATACATTTTCTCTTAAATTAGTGCACCTGTAGAAATGGGCGCTTTGTGTGGTGCCTAAAGCTAGTCTGGAAGTGTATCAGATTTCTAGTAGACCTTATGCGTTGTAGTTACAAGAATATGACTTCTGTTCAGACCAAGCAGTCTGTTACTGTCAAATGCTTCAATGTTTAGAGGGCGGGCATTAGAGGAACTTAAACCTTTGAAGAAAGATCCATTCAAGGATCTGTTAATTTATTCCTCTCCTAGGAACTGAGCTGTATCCAGATGCTTCTACAGTGAGTTTGAAAAGGCTTTAAACTTTTATTATTCAGAGAAGTAATTTACTTAAAGGAAACTGGAAAGTCTAGCACTTGCAGGATGCCAGGAGACTTCCACAGCACCTAGAAAACAGGGATTTCTTATGATTAAGCTAGGATGGACTCTAGTGTTTTGGTGATGAATACCATGTCCAATTTCTGTTTCTTGATTTGTACTTTGAGCCACAGTGCAGGTAGACTGCAGGAAGATAGTATTTTAAGACCTGTGGAGAACATGCCTCTTTGCTACTTGAAGCAGATACGCATTAAAATATTTGTGGAATTCAACACTGCAGTTGTTCCTTTCCTGGTCGTGCTTGATGTACAAGCTGTATCCTACTTAATAGTAGTCTGCTAACTCTGCTCGGCCTTTGTTAGCTGAACTTGGTTCTTCCATCTTGTGCATTGTGATAAGTTATTCTGATGACAAAGAAAAGTAAGGCTCAGTCAGACTTGTACTGTCTTACTGTTATCAAAGGAGGAGGATAGAGCGAGCTCTGGAAAGTGTTTGATACATAGGAGCTGTGTAGGTATATGATCAGCTGGAATTCAGCAGATGCTTTTATCAGGCTTAGAAGAAAAAAACCACAGCAGTCTTTTACTAGTATTTTTTGTGCAGATTTTACAGTTTTATACACGCGTTAAGTGCACTGACCTGGAATTCAGAGGCTAATCTGCTGAAGCTGCAGAGAGTACATAAAACAAATTCAACTCGTCTCACCTTAATCTCTCTGCTGTTCTGTACCATCATATACTCTCAGTTTTGGGCAGAGGATCATTTCCCCCAAAAGGTAAAAACATTGCATCTGAAACCAGACTTCTAACTTTTAAAAATACGTAATTGTTACTTTTTTCTGTAGTGGGTTTTTGTGTTGAATTTAATGTTGAAAAGATTTCACGCTGGCTGTTTTTGAAGTCCAGTGTCTTATTGTCATGCTTTACATTAAAGTTTTCTTTTTCTTTTCTTCTTTTCCTCAAAAAGGAGAATATATAGCAAGTATAGTAGCTTAGTAATATATTGCAATTTGTTGTTAAAAAAAACAGAAACAAAATTCTTTAGATGCTTATTTTGAGGGGAGGATTTTTTATATATAGTAACTTTGTGGCACACCATGAAGTCACATATATGACTGAATGTGCCTCTGCAGCAGTATTTGTTGTATGAGACCTATGAAACATTTTAGTAAAGATAGGCAGGCGTATTATCCTCAGTTTTCATTGTTTTCAGTCATCTCCAAAAGTGAAAGGATGAATTTTAAACCTGTTAGTAAAAGTACCACTCGTTTGCTCTTTGGTGATTACCTTCAGATTTAAGAAAGAGTCACCAACTCTGAAAGGTGATAAGAGGCTATTGTTATGTCTTTCATTTATTCTTAGGGACTGAGTTTAATAATTGACAGACACTTGAAGAGTTCAGGGATGGGGTTGGGGATGAATAGTACAAAGTTGGTTTTGAAATTCTTCTGTAACAAATAATTTTCTGACATGCTGTAATTAGTAGCTACATGTATGTTGTCTTTGCAGAAATAAAGAGTTGGTAAGGTATCTATCATGTCCGGAACCACTGTTCCAAATCCTGCTATTTCGTTCTAACTTACAATAATTGAAAATAAAATTCCTTCCTAATACTGCCTCACCAGTTTTTACTCTATTTAAAGAACTGTCATTTGTTCTTTAAATTTAAACTTCTAGCAGTTCTTCTAGAACAAGCCTGTTCTGCTGATTAGATGAGGATCAGTGAGCACACTCCTTAGCTCTGAAGGAGAGGCTTAAAACTCGTGTGAAGGGTGCCCATCTAGTGATATTCACTGAAATCCATTCTGCCAGAGGGATTGCTAGCCAAATAAATCTGGCAAAAAGAACACAATCAGAGAAACTATTAATAAAGGGACTGACAAGGTAACAGTAGCTCACCGGTCTCATTCTTCCTCATATCTTGTGCATGTGGTTTTGCAGAGATAGGCTATATTGATTAGGTCCATAGCTTGGGAAAGAGCATGGCTTCAGTTTAGGTCTTTCTTTCTGAAGAAAGCTTTGAAGAACTGCGTAGTTGACTCTTAGAAGTGTGAAGCCAAGTTTGTCTTGCCAGTATCTGTATTTGAATGGTCTTGATTGAGGCAGTGTCTCTGGAAAAGCTTTGTGGCGTGATCTATCCTGGATCTGCATGAATTCTATATGCATTGATGAAGGAGAACAAGGAATGAGAAATGCTGGTTATCTGCAAGTTTCACACTTGAGCTGTGTGTGGAAGGGGGAGCCTAAGAGCCCAGGGTGGCTTCACTGTTTTCATGAACCAGAAGTCAAGAACCATCTGTTCAGTCTTGAAGAATGTGGGGTTTTTTTCTGTTCCCCCCTTGCTCTCCCATCTTTTGCAGGCTTTCCTTTCAACTGGGTACTGTTACATGTTCTGAATATTTGAACATTGTTGACTGGGGGGGATCAGAGTGTGTCTATGCTTTGCTAGATGTCAAATTGTATTTTAATGCAGGCTTCTGTGTTGGGAGCTGAATGCAGAATAGTAAAAACACTGTACAACTTGAAAATGACCATGAGTATTGTAAAGTGCCTAAATGTAAAACACTGAATGAAAAAGACTGAATTTCTACTGATGTAAATCAATTAAAAGCATTATAGAGAATTATGAGCGGAGTGAGATGAGCTTGCTGTTGATCTCTCACCTAGGAAGGTGTCATCTGGCAACCGGTCATAGCAAGAACATTTTTACATTCCTGCACAGCTTTATTCCAGCCTAGTTGGCAAGAAGAATCTGAATTTTTTTTCAGGGTGTTTCTCTTCCTCCCCTCCCCCTTCCCCTCGCCTTTTGTGTAATGAGATGCTTTGCCATGCTATGAATGAGCTGCAAAGTAATTGAAAAAGGAGTTTCCTGAAACGGGCAGGTTGGTTCTGGCAGGGTAGGTTTCTTGCTTCCTTCGTAGCTCATTTTGGAGTTGTATTTCTGGTTTTTCATTGTGTCCTTCTTGTAGCTTCAGGTCCAGTATGACTGATACGATCAAGGGCCAGTATTCAAGAGCAGGGTACATTTTTCAAGCTTGTGGTCGTCCAGCCTTGGGGAGAGGACAGAAATCTAGGATTCTAGAAGACTGGTGTGTTTGCCTTCCTTTCTCAAAATGGTCCCTACCAAAGCTAAACGAATGGTGATACTCTTCTGACCGTGGGTTCCCACTTGGGGTTCATTGCAGGCAGTGATTATGCCTGGAGAGTTATCTGCGGTAAATAAACTTGTGGCCTGCTCTTTAACCCACATTGTGTTTTGGAGCCATCCTTTTTCAACTAATGTTTTTCTGCCTTGCTTTAATTTTGTTTAACGTGTAGATAAGTAAGGAGTACTTCAGTAGAGAGATTTAACAAAGATACTCATGTGTGTTTTAAACTTGAGGTCTTGTTGCTGCTTTCTAGTTTATGAACTGGCAGGTTAAAAAGCTGGATTTTGTTGTTATTTTTGTTCTATCTGGATTATAGTATGAGTTTAATCTTATTTACAGGAGGAAAATCTGTGTATCAAGTTCTAACTTGCACAAATGCTAAAATGGCTTCTAAGATAGAGCAGTGAGGAGGCATGTAAAATTTGTGTAGCAGCAGTAGCTGTATATATCGAACCTCTAAATATTAGGAAAATGGTCCAAATGCTGTAATGATATAGTTTATTGCTGGACATAGTTGTTTCTTTAAATGGGTGTGGCAAAAAAAAAAAATTATTTATGTACTGATAAGCAGGCTGCTTGCTGAAAGGAAAGGCATACTGCTGAAAGTACGCTGCAGCCCATAAATGGTTATTTTTCCATATTCCTATTAGACGTGGCTTTTGTAATCTCTCTGCAGATTAGGTTTTTCAAAGCATTTCATAAAATGAAGAGATTACAAATGTTCTTCAGCAATGAGAAATTGCAGTCGTCCTCTATCTTCTAATTCAGGTGTACAGGCAGTTAGTTCATTGAGGTGGGTTAATTACCCATTCAGCCGTCACTTGTCCTGCACTGTTCAGCAAAGGAGTTTTTATTTGTTTTGAAAGATCAGCTTGTTGAACTCTAATAAATGCAGAACGGAGTTTGAACACTTTGGGATACCAGAACCTGTTGATTTCTGGAACTGACTTCTGTCTCCATCTAAGGATGTTCATCCTCCCTAGCTATAGAGCATTCGGTCACTTAGGACTTTCTCAAATCACAGTAAAGATCTAGCCACATAATTTGTGCCCCCTCTCTCCTTAATTCCTCTGACTCTTTTCATAGGCCATGCTTCTCAGAGATGTGAGCAGACTGAAGGATATGCAGCTGTATGCAGTGGTTTGAGGATTTTTTTTTAAAGATACTGGGTGGTTAAAAGGTATCGATACACAGAATGGAAGCTAAGTGGGACTCCTTTTGAAATGTAAGGATACTCAGTTACAGAGAAGCTCACTGGCATGAGAAATTTCTCTTTGTGTTTCCTTTCCTCAATGCAGAATACACTTCATAAATAATTGGTGTAAAGTTTTTTAATTGCCTGTGTCAAAGAGCTAATCTTTGGGAAATGTGTTGTTATTCTTTCTTTTTGCTCATTTATGCTGTTTCCTAAGCTTCTTCATGTTGTGTTACCAAAGTGAAAGAATAGCTAATAATAGAGGAAGTGAGTTCAGTGGTTTCCATTTTCAGCACACATACAATTGACAGCTTGCATCTGCCACAGGTCAGAGATGATTTGAAGATGAAGGTGATTCTTTAAAAATCTGAGAATGGGTGGGTTTTGAATGCTGATTTTAAAGTTTTGATAGTCATGAATTTTCAAGCAGCTTGCCTTATGGCTGACTTGATGAAAACAAAGCGACATGGATTTTTTTGCTTGCTTATTTTTGCGTTTGTTTTATATTGACGTTCTCCAGGTTCTCACTAAAAATGGCAATGAGTCTTGGCCTTGTCAGATAAGGGAGGTGTTTCATAAAGCGTGTAACAGACGTCAGGTCCCATTTAAGGACAACAAAGCCCGGATCTAGTTTTTGCTACCTACCATGTAGAAAAGCTTGACAATGTAAAAGTTTGACACTTTACAAAGTCAAATTGTTTTGTGGTTAAAATAATTTTCTTCTTCAGTATGTATCATACAGTTCCAGTTAATATAATGAAGTATCTACTATCCTGACATTTGAGTCTTGGCAGGACTGCAGGGTAGCATCAGAGTTTAGTTACATGCAAAAGTCAACAACACACAAGAGTGTATGTGCAAGATGGAGAAAAAAGATGTCTACCCTTGTTTTGAATGTCTGCAAGTTCATTTTTTTTCTGATTCTTTGTAAGTAATAATGGATCTGCACCTGTGCCTTCATTAACTTCAAACTATTTAAATTTATATATACACACACACACGCACGCACGCCTATGGCACTGTTTGTGTGAGTAACTTCAATTGTAATAGGATTTTAAAATAAAATTGGCGGGGGAAGGTGGGGAGGAGCTCCAGGAATTAAAATCTATCACTACCTGTGGTGGCTTTATTGTAAAGAAGTAAAACATTCCTTACGCAGGTAAAATATGGAAATACATATAATGTATGTGAATATATGTTGTTATAGAATAGAATATGTATGGTGTATAATTAATGTGTATATACATAATATCTGAAACTACATGCAGATAGTGTATGGAAAGAAATTCAATTAAGATGAATGTATCTGTTGATTAAGACATTACTCTAAGAAGTCCCATAGCCTATCAAGTTCACCAATCTTACTCCCTCTTAATTTCAATTTTTTTGGGGGTCTGAACAGAAACAAAATTTAGAGGTACTTCATTAT
Organism: Fulmarus glacialis; assembly: GCF_000690835.1. Classification (NCBI taxonomy): domain Eukaryota; kingdom Metazoa; phylum Chordata; class Aves; order Procellariiformes; family Procellariidae; genus Fulmarus; species Fulmarus glacialis. The sequence continues at coordinate 26,850 of NW_009233751.1, read as the reverse complement.
CTGAGAACAGATAAATGTCTATGAATGGACCGATTACGTATGATTTCAATGTGCTCAACCCAGATGCAGTATTTTTTAAGAGTGAGGTCAATGCTGGGAATAGATTAAATGTCTTAACTTTTAATCTGTTTTTCTTTTATTGACTTTCAAGTGTCTTTTTTGCTCATGGTATTTCAGGTATTGATTCTTAAGACAATAAAAGGTATCTTGGAGATTTTACAGATAATAAACTAGGCCTCATAATTGCTATTTGATTTTATTGTTAGCCATAATTCAGACAGTGCAGACAGTGGGACTTAAGACAAATGGTGCAGTGCATGCTGGCTTCAGCAACAAAGTTGGCATACGTTTCTGATCTGGCATTTTAATGCTAATGTAACTGTGAGGCTGCACAACAAATTAATTACTGGGGTGTTTTTTTTGATAATGGGTTGTTTTTGGTTTGGTTTTAAATATTTTGCCATAACATAACCTCCTCCTTTTCCTCAACCTTTCTGTAAGATGACTCTTTTCCTTATAGTTTACCTTTGACTTCTCCCTGGCTATGAAAATCAGGTTTTTATTTTAGTGAGCAATTGCTTGAAATGACAGTCTTTTAAACACACAGGTAATTCTGATGGCTTCCAAAGATACCAGTACGTATTAGGGCACCATAGTAGCAGGTACTTGAAAAACATACAAATAGACACTCTAGTCTTCTCTTACCAACCTTTTATAAAATCGTTTGAGCTAATTATTGCATCTTTATCTAATGCGTATTTGAGTAATGTCTGCCAATGTAGGTGAGCTATTCTGTAGTACTGCTACAATTTTAAGGGAACTTCTGTTCCAAATAAAGCCTGGGAGGTGCTTGAAAATCCAGATAGTATAACAGGATTTCTGGGTCAGGTTTTAGAAATACTGCTAAGACAACAGGATATATGTTGTCATATTGACAGACTACTTAGAAGAAATCTCACAAGACTATGGTAAATTATTTGCTTTGGGAGACCTAGAGGATCGTGGGTTTGATTTTGTTAGATACAAGGCATTAGCTCAGTCTCTGTCCAAGATTCTTTGAAGCTTTGTTTTTTTATGCAGTTGTACTCAGTCGTCTTTAATGAAATTCATTAATGAACCTTCTTAGAAGACCTGTTTCTGTAAAAGACCTGTCCTGCACTGACAGATCCAGAAGTGGTCTAACACAGATACTGTTTCTTCTAATTTGGTGTATGTCGTTAGATATCCGTATAACATTGAAAGTTAGATATTCAGTGTGCTCTAACTTTGTTTCAAAGGAATAACGCAGCATTTGGAGAACAGGTACATGAAAGGGTCAGAGGTGGGAAGGTGAGTCAGCCAGTCAGTTTTGTAGCAGAATGCAGCCAGTACATTGCTGCGTAGCTGTGTCTATCGGAATAAAAAAATGCTTATATAAGCTGTAATGGCAGAATACTTGATGCAATTACTGCAGGTATGCTGGCAAAAGTTATGCAATTTTTTTTTTTTTATTTGGGGCTTCTGAGCAGGCAGTTGGCCTAGACCTCCTGACGTCCCTTCCAAGCCGAATTACGCTATGATCCTGTGACTTCGGGTGTGTACATACATATGTGTGTGAACACATACATGGTTGGATAAGAGGAGGAGAGATTTTACTGAACGCTAGCACAGGCTGTATAGTTGTGCTGGACTGGTGAAATGGTGGACTTCCTAAGCTACGCAGAGGGCTTGTGTTGTCACGCTTGTGCTGGTACTGTTGCTCGTGCTGGCAAGATTGAAGCTGGCATGTGAATGTGCCTGTGCTTGTCATACTTGTTGCTGCTTTTGTCTGTAGAAACGGGCTTAGGGAGGGGAAGAGCAATAGATTCTGTTCCTGATTTGTCCACTTATAGGTGTTATCCTCGGAGAGGTGATGATGGAGTCCATACACTGCCTATTGTATTGTTACCATCTGCTGCCCAACAGACATGACTCCCCATAGAAACCAGTATTTATTTTTAAAAAAAAACCAACAATTATTCATGCAGGCAACTTTCAAAACTTCTAAACTTTTTTCCCGTTCAATGAAAGATCTGTGAAGGAACAGGGAATAACATTTGGGTGTTTTGCTCAGGAGCGTTAATAGTGTTAGAAATCTTAATTTCTACCATATTAGAAGCTTAGCTGGCAGCTGTGCTGCAAAAATTTATTGGTATATATTGGGAGCGTGTATACACACATACACACTTCTATTTATATAAAATATATCTCCATCCTTTTCTATACCAGGAGAAGGAGGATAGGCATTACTGCTTTATATAAATTTACCTTTGTTTAAAAAGTAGTCTTTTAAAGTTTTGGTGTTTTGTTTTTTTTATTAGTTGTAGAAGAACATTCCTGTAGAACAATAGTCTGAAAGATAAGGAAATTAAGAAAGATAAAAGCAAATCTGTTTCAAAATGCAGTCTTTGTTTTAAGGCCATATTTTAAGTTATGTAGTGTTCTAAGTTTGAAGACTTTCCAAAGGACATTATCTCAATATTAGCCACAATTGGTCAGAAATATTTGCCCTTATCCTGGAGTGTCCTACAATTCCTTGTCAGCCTTGGTGACAGAAGCTGTAAAGCTGACTGCTTGCTGTGAGAGGATTTTCTCAGAATAGAAAGATGTGACTTTTTCCTCCAGTAGTCCTGCACTGTTTGTTCTCCTCTCATGCCCCTCTGTTCCACCTCTCTCTCCCAGGGATGTACATGGAGTTCTGCAATGTTGGAAGTCCAGCCATGCCCTATCTCTCCCTATACTCCAGCACTCCCATGTAATGGCATTAGGAGTTGTTGGAAGTTAAAACAGCCTTTAAAGCTCTGATTCACCTGAAATAGCTTGGGGGAGAGAGTTTGGAGGCCTGGCTTGTTTTGTTGATGACCGTTAAGTGGGTGTATAGGATTGAGTGATGTGTATTTCCACTGAGGAGCCCAGAGGAATTTTCTGCTTAAGGTTTCTCCCCAAGCGAAACCCAAGTGTTGCCCTTTGAGTTCATCAAACATTTGTGAAGGGTTGGATTAGTTGACTATATCTGTGATTAAATTGCTTTTCTTTTACCTGTCTGGAAGTGTTTAACAGGTTTCATCTCAAATCAACAATAGCTATGAGTTAGCATGAATGATTCCTGGAATCCCAGGCTCCAAGAGTGTCTCAAAATGAAGCTAGTTTTTCTGAGATGAGTATTTTAGAGTTAATGGAAGGTTTTGCCAATCCTCTTTCTTAACTCTGTTGTTTCCTGGAGGGTGTGTATGTGTGTCTCTGTTCATTGTAAATGGAGAACTATCAGTTAATTATTCCTTGTTGGAACTAATGTTGTAGTTTAGGAACACATTAGATTGCTAGCTAAATGACAATTCTACAGCTTTTCTAGCAACAGGGCAAGGCTGGGTGGCAGTTGCTGCTGCTTTTGCCACACATGTCCCTACAATATTTTTTTGAAACACATCTGAAAATGGATTTAAATTCAGATTTTAAAAAATTTTTTTTTTTTTATTTTGTTAGTCTTAACGATGAAAAGATGGCAGGAGCTGATGCAGTAATGTATGGCAATATGGCTATCTTTGGGCAGTTTGAAGATTACTGGGGTTTTTTTGTCTAACTAAAACCTTTATGAAGCCTACAGTCTTTTTCTTTTCCAGTATAATCATATTAGTTATTCCAGATCTCAGATCAAAATAGTACCCATCCTGTCATTTTTCATTTGCTTTTATTATGTATTTGTTCATCTTTTAAGTCTTTTACTGGATCTATCAACAGAAGAAAATACAAAATTTTTTGCTCAGTTATGTCTCTGAAGGCGTTTTGGTCTTGGCGTTTTGGTTTTTTTGTTAATGGAGCTGAGTAGCAACTAGCTCATTGTAGGCAAAAGGGAAATTCCTCATTCTTCTTGCTTTAATGTGCTGCTCAGGAACAGCAGTGTGTCTTGTATATTTGCAAAATCTAAAAATCTAATTCCACAGATTGGCATGAATCTGCCATACTACTTCATGTTCCCTCCTCTTGTGATAGTACAAATGACAGCTTGGTATATATGAGCAGTGAACTGATTCTGCTGAAAATAAACCTGACAAATCATATGGTTAACTCTTAGCTAAATCTGTCTCCTGATTCATCTCACCATATTGTGGAATAAATTCTGGTTCTGGTAGAAGGGAGGAAGCGACAATGAGGGCCCAGTAAGGAAATAAGATTGTCCATTTTGGACTAGGTTGAAGTAGTAATGTATTTTTTTCCCAGTAAAGATTTTTGCATCCATTGCAAGAACACTGGTGTAAAGATGTTTTCTGGAGTTTCGTGTTGATACTTGAGTATTTTGTTATGTAGGGTAATCTGTGCCTTGGGTTGAATGTCTGCTTTTGCCAAAACTGTCACTTCTTTTGCTGGTTCTGAGTTTTGGAGTGCGAGAAAAACAAAGCATCTCTTTCATATTTTCAAATGTTGCTGTTGAATCAGAGGGCTTTTTTGGGCAGATGTTTCTTTTTCAAAGATTGATTTGCGCAATTAGTTGCCCAGTTCTGACAGCAGTAATATATTTAATTGTGTTGTTCTGCAAAGTGTGGGCTGTTCTGCTAATAAGTCTGTCTTGCCTCCTAAAATCACCTTTCTGCAAACTTTCTTACTACGATCTAAAGATTTGTGTTCTTAAGCTGGGGAGCAAGTTGTCCGTATCCTTCAGAAGTCACTGCTGTGGTTTTTGGATACACAAGGTTCTCTAAGCAGCCACGTAGCGTGCTTTATCTTGAAGGGAAAATGAGAATTTGCTTCGTTTTTGTTTCCTTCATGACGACTTGAATGGAGCTGAGAAATTTAAAATCTTTGTATAATAATCAGTCTGCTGAATTTATTATTAGAGTAGTGAATCAACAGAGACTCTAAGCCAGGTGTGCTCAGCGGTGTTATGCTGCCTGGTGCTCTGCTCCCCTTTTTAAGGCAGCCAGTTCTGGTCAGTACCCCGGTTTCAGTACTCTGCTCCAGCCTTCTTACTCCTTCTTTGAACATCTCTCAGTCCCTTTTGCTCTACTTTCTGTCAGCACTTTTAGCTGCCCTGAAGACGCCTGATCTTATCTCAGAATCTGCCGGTGAATACCGGGCCGTGCAGTCCTCTCACAACTAGCTCCACGCTGTATTACTTGATAGGATGCTTTGTCTGCCCAAGGCTGTTGGCCAGGTAGAAAGCCCAGCCTCTTCTGCCTGGGTGATGATGTTAGTGCTTCTGTGCCAGTAATTCCATTCCCCAGTCCTCTGAATTACTGCACAGATAGGATTAATATTAAGAACAGCTCTATTCTTTCGTTTTAAAGGGTTGTTATGTGGGGAAGTGAAATGAGGTTTGTACCTGACTCCCTTCCTGGTGAGGCTCATTTACCTTTGACATCATTGCATAATGTATGTTCTGTAACTAATAGCTGAATTAGAAGTTAGTGTGCAGGAAATAAATTTATCTGATGTGAGCCTTCTAGTGATGATAAATTTGGATGATGTGCTTCTTGGGAAGTAATGAGAGCTAATAACTTGGAAGTATATTAAGTAACTTGTACATCTTTTTTCTTCTTTTTTTCTTTTTTCTAGAACCATAGAGCAGACCCAGAAGAACTATTCACAAAACTGGAACGCATTGGGAAAGGCTCCTTTGGTGAAGTCTTTAAAGGAATTGATAATCGGACACAGCAAGTGGTTGCTATAAAAATCATAGACCTTGAGGAAGCAGAAGATGAAATAGAAGATATACAGCAAGAGATAACTGTTTTAAGTCAGTGTGATAGTCCTTATGTAACAAAGTACTACGGATCATATTTAAAGGTAATGTATAGTATTGCACAAAGATTTGCTAGCACCCAGTTGTTTTGAATGCCTCTAGCAAAAAAATTCTAAAATTGAGGAAGAGTTATCATGCCAACTTGACCTTTTTTTAGTATGTTTTTGTTTTTCTTCGGATAGAGCTTTTAACTTTGTTTTGCTCCTTTTGCTGCTTGCTCTTTGAGGATAAAATTTGCATAAAATGGCTAGAGAATGAACGGAGTTGATAGAGGATTCCTCTTGCCATTGCTATTGCTTTTGGACCTTGGTTTTCTCTCAGCCCTCTACAATCCTAGCACAATTTTGTGGCCTTTCTGGGGAAGAAAAAATACCTTCATAGCTATAGAAACTAAAACCTTTCTCTGACATGGAAAGAAACCCTGCAGCATGTAGAGATGTGTTGGTAGTTATGCAGCATAGTAGGCCTGAGACAAAGTAAAACTGACATCAGCAGTTACGTAACCACTGTGTGAAATGTTATCTAAGACATAATTTAAAAACAAACAAACAAAAATGAAAACTTGCAGAAATCCAAAATGTTGAGTAAGTCTTTTCAGCTTGCAAAACTGTCCAGGTATAATCACCCTAAATATTGATTAAATGATCTGCAGTGCATACATGTTCTAGATGATTTTTAAAAAACTAAAACCATTCAATAAAAGCTAAAGTGTTAACCATAGTTAGAGCTATCTTAAATGTCTGGGGTTTTTTGTTTACTTGTGTTTGATTTTTTGTTGGGTTTTTTTGTTTGTTTGGTTTTGGTTTGTTTGCTTGGGTTTGGGGTTTTTTTTTGTTGTTTTTTTTTGTTTGTTTGTTTTTGTGTTTTGGTTGGGGGTTTTTTTTGTTTTTGTTTTTTTTTTGTTTTTGTGTTTTGGTTGGGGTTTTTTTTGTTTTGTTTTTTTTTTTTTCCTCTGCAGGTATTTCTGGCTTCTTAAGGTATAGTGGGGTTTTTGACATTTCTAAAGACAGATCTCTGAGAAACATTCCTGTGTCACACTTGTGCTGTATCTTTCAGTGATGCTATAAAAGTATTTGCAGAATTTATTTAGTAGTGTTCATTGTAGATTTGTTTTTTTCCTCTTTAAATTGCCAAAATATTCAATTTTTAATATTTTAATGCTAAGTGGGTGATTTAATTTTCTGTACTCCAAATACTAAATTCTCATTTTGACCAAGATAAGACAGCTGTGGCGGCTTTGCTGTTTATTTAGTTACTCAGTATTCTGTGGGTTCTTCATGCTGAAGTGAACGTACAAGTTGTCACTGATGTCCTGTCTTTCCTTCTCTTTACTGAGCTCAATCAGTGGGGTTTTTGTTATTAAGTGATAGAGCTCTGAGATGTTGTAGAATTTGCTTTCCTGTGTCATAGTGTATTAGAACAAGCTGGTTCTTCTCAAGATAACTTTGAATTCAGCTAGCAATGTTCCCCTGGAGCAGTGCACAAATGGTACTGCAGATCCAGACATGATCAGTCTTTTTTACAGTCCTTTATTTTCTGTTATGAGCTAAGTCCTAAATATTATGCTCCTGCAACGTATCCATCGTTTTAACTTTGTGTTGTAAAAGCCCAATTGTTTGCCCTGAAGTACAAACAGGTCAAGGTAAATCTTGGAAAGTGTTTTTGCTTGGAAAAGTGTTTTGGTAAATATCAGAATTAAACAGCAGTTTTCAGCAGCTGTAAATGGGGAAATGAAACCTTGATTTGGTAGGGGTTTGTTTTGTTTGTTTTGGGGGGGGGCTTGAGGGGTGGTGGGTGGAAAAAGCATTATAAATCATGTTAGAAAATAGTCTTTTCATTATTTACAACAACATAGGTATGAAAGCAAAAAGGGTATTGCGAATCTCCCTAAGTACCTGTGCATCACAGCAGTTTGTCTTTGGCCTTGTTATGCAAGTCTTTCACTTTTTACCCCTTTTCTTAGATATGTAAGTATAACTATTCTATCAGTGCTATAAAACTTTCAAGTTCTGGTTAGGGTTTTTTTACTTTTTAAGAATTCCTGGCAAATACAGGATCATTTTAATGCTGCAGTACTTTCCTCACCGTTTGAGTTCTTTCCATTTCTATTATTCTAAATGGATAAATTTTGAAAGATTAATGCTGATCTCCTGTTTACTTTTCACAGTTCTAATATTTTGGGGGAAGGAAAATTTCTGTGCGTAGAGCTTACGGAGTTTTGGTTGCTTTCCCATTCCTTTAAGAAATTCCTCTTTAAAAAACAAAACAAAACCAAAAAACACAAACCGTAAAAAATGGTTCATAGAAATGTTTTTCATCCCAGACTAGCATGATAGGTAATTCTACTTCTTGCTGTTCCCCAAGTAAGCGAATAAAAATGGCCACAAATAATTGAGTACTTTTAGTTCTGTAATTAAAAATAAATAAATAAAATGACTGTTTAAGTAGTATCTTGGCTTTACATTTTTCTTAAGCTAGATTTATCCTTGGTTACTAATACTTTTTCTTTTGGCTAAAGAGTGTATTAGCTTTGTTAAATGTGCAAAGAATCTTTTATGCTGCCTTTTCATTTTAGTAATAACAGGTATTTTGAGAGTTGTATCTGTCTTTTTTTTTTTTACTTAATTGCTATAGCTTTTAACTTTTTATTAGCTATTACTCTAAGAATGGCTGTCAGCTTAAGTATTTAGCTGTGTAGTACTTCGTCCACAATTTAATTTCTCTATATACTGTAGACATCTCTTGGAAACAGTGAAATAGGTACAGTTGTGTACCAAATGACTTCATAATTAAAGGTTAAAGAATATTGAGGCTATATTCTGAAAATTAAGACATCTTATTTCTTACAAAGCAAAATCCTAGGCTGCAGAGATTAATAGTGGTTTGCTATGGATATGACTGGTATGAAGATCATATTCAAAGTGGTCCCATAGGTTTGTTGGTGAATACTTAGTTTTATATATAAAGATCACTGAAAATATTCCTAGAAATACATTTTAAGGTAGTGGTTAAAAAGAGCATAAACACACAGTAAATAGAAGGTATTTCATAATTTAAGAGAGTTTTTCTTTTTCCCTTTTCATCTTTATTTACAGGAAAACAAAACAGTTGACCCAGTCTGCCCTCTTTCAGATCATGTTTTTATGGAATAGAAATAGTTTACTAAAATATATTAATCATACATGTAGCTTCTCTGAAGCTCTAGGAATGGCATTAGAAATGTTTTTGAGTTTTGCACTGTTTAAATCAAAGAGACTTAGTATTTTCCTAACTATACCAAAGCAAACCCTCAGTGCAAAGGCATTCAGGTTGCCTACAACACTGATTGATATTTCTTAGTTGGGTAATCTAGATCTGGTTTAAATCTTTAAATTTGATAGTTTTTGCTTTGAAGGAACTGCAGCTGAGACCATGTGTTGGCTTCAGGTTTTTCATGTGTGCCTCAGTTCATCCAATTGAACTGTAACAGAACATCTTCTCTTGTAACCTATTCTTGTTTTTTATTCATCCAATTGAACTGTAACAGAACATCTCTTGTAACCTATTCTTGTTTTTTTAACCAATTTTAAGTAAGCTTTGAATAAGCAGATCGTTCTTGTCAATTTATAGTCAGTTTAAGTTTTTCCTCCAGTAAAATAGCATATTTGATAATTAAAAGTTGTTTATGACTAAAACACGAAAGAAGACATGTTAACTGTGAGGGTTTCCTAATTGCAAGCATTTCAGATGAGAGATATTATTTTTGTACAGTCTGTTCTATATATTCTGCAGCTTTACAGTTTCCTCACATTTTAGGATGCAAAGCCAGCCTTGTGGCTGACTGCGATGGAGTGGCCCAGTCTCAGGGAGCCTGGGGCTTACCAGCTACATGCAAGCTCTTCCAGATGCTCCTGCTGCTGAAAGGGGGAAGGGAAGAGTGTCTTTATTTCAATTACTTGACTTACTAATTTGTAACTTAGTAGGCTCAGCTGATGCCGTGTAAGATACTGTCATGTTCTGCAGCCTAGTTGCCCATTAGCTACGGCTTGTACATCTGACTTGTAAATGTGATTTTAAAAATATAAAGCTATTTTTACCTAGCAATGCAATGTTATTTGTATGTTATCAGACTTTACTCTTTAAAAATCTTATCATTGGTACAAGATGGCAAGGTCTACTTCCTTGAGGTTCTTGCGGTAAAGTTGACGCCAGTTTTCAGTTACTGTGACACAAAAAGGTACAAAACCCCCATATCTTTGTAATTTGGGGTACCTATATATCTTGAATTTTGGAGTTTGAATGGGAGTTTCCCACTGAATTAGTCTTAGAGCTTAGGTATTAGTAATTTTTTTCTTAATTCTTCTTTGGGTATCTGGCAAGATCAGTAGTAATTTTTGAACATACTGGTAGGTGATGTGCAATCATATAGTCAAAGAATGCACGTACTTGTGTGGGGTAGTAAAATGTTTTACCCTTATATTGTGTCTTTCACAAATGCGTGTAGAATTGTACGAGCTTACAGCTGTAGTAATGCAACTTCTGTAGCTGTAAGATAAATTCTGATGTAGATGTCTGTAGATGTTCATATTTGTGGTAGGTCAGGATGTAAATTTGTCTCCTCATCTTGTATTGCACTTTGATTGCAATTAACATCACATCTCAATAAAGCAAACATTGGTTGTGGAGGGTACCCTTGAAAGTGATAGTACGTTGCAACACAGCAGTGTAAGTTATGTTAGATAGCTAAAATGAGTGTTTTCCTCACGCCTAATGGCTTGTCAAAATGTATTACTACCTTAGTTCAGGCAAGAAAAATATGAAAGGTATTAAACGTTACCCTAGTTCTGGCATGTTTTGTTTACGCAAATTTGTGAAGCTTGATAACATACTTGAGCTGTACTTTCCGTCTGATCCCATAGAGATAGATCTCTTGATGACTGAGATTTCATGATTGTTTTCCCTATTTGTGCCATCTAGGGGTTTAAATACCTATTCTTGTAACTATTACAGCCACCTGGGCTTGCTCTTTTCTTTTGCAATCAAAGCAAGCCTGAAGTTACTCTGTTTTTCGGCTTGAATATGGAGAACTCCTATAGTAGTATCCAGAGAGTTACATCAAAATTGTACGGCACTTTGTGCTGCAAACCTTTGAGACAATCTAAAGATACTGTTTGTTCTACATCTATTTATACTTGGTTGACCTAAAATAGCTAGGAAAAAGGTTGTTCATGCCTGGCTAGAAAATATCCCCACCCTGTTACAGTGGATAGTAGCAATTTCTTTGAGACATTATTTCAGAAACACAGTACTTATTCATTTTCACCCTATACTGTTTTCAAGTAATAGTCAAATCCTCCAAACATGTCTGGTAACCACAATGTTTGCCTTAAACTGGAGTTCCTTGCAGGTCTTCTCAGCTGACAAAGTTGGGCTTTATAAAAACTGCTAAAATTAGCCAGCCCTTCCCTGCTGATCTCATAATATTGGAATAGACTCTCATGAATGGTGTGGTTTTAAAATTCAGTATAAATCTAATAGAGCGCACTTTGTTAAGATAATTGGATGTGGTACTTTCAGAAACTGCACCTTTATTTGCTTGTTGAGTTTTCTTTAGATTTCTGTCACTAGTCAGGTAATAGGGTGGGAAAGCACACAATGCAGAATGCAAGAGGCTTTAAAAAGTACTCCTGCCATAAGCTTGTGCTCTGTTATAAGAAACTAGCAGTAGTAAATGTTTGCTGGAGACTTAAACAGCCTGCGTCGTACTTCATCAGTCTGGTTCAGCTGAGTATTTTTAATAACTGGTTTTTATTTGAAATATAGAAATGTTTTTATTTGCAGAATTTCTTAGAGTAGTAGCCCATAGATTAATGTTTGGATTTCTTCTGAAATGTGAGGGGACTCTGGCAAGCAAATAGCAGAAGATCCCAGTTTTGAAACACAGTCTGTAGATCTGATACCAAATCTTTCCGGTTTTGTTTATATGAACCAGCCACCTTTTGCAGCTACGTACCAAGGGCAAAGTCAGCATCTAGAAATCAGTATTAGAAGAATTTGTCACTTCTAGTATTGAGTAGTTGAGACACCTCCGCAAAGAAAGCGCAGAAACTCACGTATTCACAGGGGTTGAGATTCAAATAGCATATGGTGAAGGAGTACATGAACTTTGCAGTATTACTAGAAATAATAAAAAAAAATTTCCAAAGATAGGTGCCTTAAGTCATACTTTTTGTTGAACTATATTGCTCTTATCTTTGACCTTTTAATGGCCGATTTCTCGAACCTCTGATCTGAAAACTTAGGAAACCTGAATGTTTTTGTAGGTTTCCAAGTCTGGCAGTGCAGTTTCCCCTGGCTGGTGGTTCTAGCGCTGCTTTGTATCTCAAAATCGGAGCTGCCTGTATTGTAGCAGGCATGTTTTGTGGCAGGATGTAAGTCCTTAGATACAAGCATGTTCAAGTGCTCTCAGTTCCCACTTTGTGCTGGGTCTGACAACTTAAGCTGGAGCCTGTGGACATGTTAGATACACACATGCACAGTTACCACATAGGTGAAGAGGCACCTAGCAGTTACCTCCATTAGGCTTTAAATTTCTGTTGTCTTCAAAGTGTGTTCATGATCACTCTCTTGCTCAAAAGCAATTTTAAGTTCTGAGTATTTTCCTCAGATGAGAGGTGTGGTGATGTTACAAGAAAGTTGCCTGTTAAAATTGTAATGCTTCTGTATCACAAATGGCTGGAATTAATAATTGTAATGCAAAGACAGTCTTTTGTAAGAACTACAATCTTACATTAAAACACTTAGTTTAAACTTAAACCACCACCAGATAACTTTTTTTCTCTAAGTTGCATTCCTTTAGGTGGAATCATTTTAGATAACAGTTAGCGGAAAATGATCGGGGGGGGAGTGGTGGTGGGGGTCTTTTTTGTTGCTTGTTGAAATACAGAGGTCAAACTTCAATTGATATTTAGACATCTTGCACAGAAGCTGTGTGATCATGCCACAAGAAGTAATTACATGTAACTTGGTGATTAATGGGATTCTGTATTTGCATTCTCCTAATAGTGTGCTCGTAGTCTATTGAAATTTTTTTTTTTTTTTTAATGGCACCCTTGGAATTCTAACAACTCATGCCTTCCTTTACAGGGCACAAAACTATGGATAATAATGGAATACTTGGGTGGAGGATCAGCTTTGGATCTTGTAAGTATATGATTTTTTTACATTATAAGTACTAGCGAACCTTATTTCATTGTGCTTTCGTATCTCTTTATAAAATCTGGTCCCTGGAGGCAGCTGGTATTACATCACTGCTACATTGTAATGCTCCAAAAAGTGTGAATTTGAATGGTAGTTCTGTTACATTGAGTTGATGTTGGTTTTTTTGGTTTTGTTTTTCCTGTTTGGCTCTAAGCATTAGGAAGCATCCATTTGTTCTCAGTCAAACGTAAGGCAATTTTTTTTTAGTATGAGGAGAAGTACTGTTCTTGCCATGTGGTGGGTTTTTGGATCGTCTGTCCCCCACATTTTGTCCCCCACACAAGAATATTCATTACACTTGAATAAAAAATGTTTCCTTTGGGATTGGGTCTCAGGAATGAATGAAGTGTGTGCCCACAGAGTACAGTTAATTTTAACTGGTTAGAAAGTGTTGGGTTTTCCATTTTCAGGTGTTTTCAGTAAGCATGAACGTGCCTTTTACTTAAGATAGTGTAGCATTCATGAAGAATGTAGCTTAGAGAGTGCAAGAGCACAGTCCACTGTATGTGGATGTGGTTTCCCCATACTTTTCAGTACAGTTCTGCCTCAGCTGTAAAGCTTGGACCCACCCTTTCCTGTAAGATAATACAACTCAGTCTTCGTTTGTGTGATTCTGAAGAAAAAATACCATGTTTTCAGTATTACAGAACAGTGTTAATTATATTTGCTAACAGTGGTCCTGTCTGCAAGAGTTGAAGTATGTGCTTAACTTCACAAATCTATTTAAACTTCTTTATGAAATCACATCACATCAACTCAGCTACAGGAATGCAAAAGCATAGTAATTATGTGTAGCATGCAGTAGTTTTTTTGAGAAAGGGGCTGTGAGATACTTACTCTTCAACACTTTTGAGTAATTGATAGTCTTCTGTGAGTATCAGAAATAGTGAAATAGCTTTTACTATTGAAACCACTGAACCTTTAGAAAGATAAAACTTTAAGTTTTGCCTTATTTGCCTCACTTTGCCATACCATAATTTCATGGTGTTCTCTGTTTCAGTGCTGTGTTGTTTTTTTTTTTTTAATAGCAGAATCACCCACCTTAATTGCTTCAGCTTTATTTACATAGCTTTCCAATGTGCAAAGTTTGCACTTATTCCATACTAGCAGCTTTATAGTAACACGCTGTGTTCCTGGTGCAAAAGCAAGCATGGAATCAAAAATGCTGGAACAAGAAAAAAATGCATCATTAAATTTAAAAACCACAGTCAATAGACTAATTTATTTTGAAATAAACTGAGTTTCTTAATTCACTTAATCTAAAATGCAAAATTCAGTCTGCTGTGTTTGCTGTCTATAGGAAACTGTAACTTTGTGGAAAGTTAGTTCTAGCTTTTCATGTGCACTGCATGCTAAGGGGAGTGCATACTGTATACGTTGGAAAAGTAACAGCATTTTCAATGTATTATCAACAGAGGAGATGTGAAGATGATCATTCCAAAGGCACCTATTTCTGATAGAATGTTGACATGTTCATTGAATATTTTATGAATTCTGTTAGTTCTTTTAAAAAAATCTTTCAAGTTTAAGATTTAATTAAATCAATAACAAGGCAAAAATTAGACATAAGACTAAAATTATTTTAATGTGTCTTTTCTCTAAAGCTGCGTGCTGGTCCATTTGATGAGTTCCAGATTGCTACCATGCTAAAGGAAATCTTGAAAGGTCTTGACTACCTACACTCAGAGAAGAAAATTCACAGGGATATAAAAGGTGCATAACATTTTAAATGTTACTTTGCTAAAGCCCTTAAAAATCGCAAGAGCAGTATTCTAAATCAGATTACATTATTTCCCTTGGCAGCTGCCAATGTCTTGTTATCAGAACAAGGTGATGTTAAGCTTGCCGATTTTGGAGTTGCTGGGCAGCTGACAGACACGCAAATTAAGAGGAACACCTTTGTTGGAACTCCATTTTGGATGGCCCCTGAGGTTATTCAGCAGTCGGCGTATGATTCAAAAGTAAGTATGAGATTAGAATACCTTTTCTTTGTACCTGCAGATCCAACAGAAAGGACTTTGCTTTTTGTCTTTTTAGCTCTGTCAGTATGGAGAAAAAAATAATTGCAAATTACAGGGTTTCAAATAATACAATTAGAAGTACAGTTACATTGTTTTTATACAGGAGTTGCATGTCACTGCACTCACATGCGAGACCCATGTAAACTCACCAAGTGAATTGATGCATTCACGTTAAGATTCTTTCAGAGAAACTGCCTCAATGCTTTCACTGTTGTATGTTGGTTGGTTGATTTGATTTTAATTTCAATTCAGTGTTTCCCATTTCAAACAGTAATAAAGCTCTCACAAACTAGAATGCCACCAGAACATACCAGCCTATTTAAAGCCAAGATGATGGCTGAAATTTTACTCTCTTCTCCGATTTTTATGAACAGCTCTGGATATAATTTCTTTAATGGTATTTCTGAGGACCTGTGTAATGCTGAAGATTTTAACACAGATGACTGATCTTGAGAAGGAAAGAAGTAACTTGAACTACAGGATGGGTAGCTGTGGTAGTATTGTGGTGGCATTATGGTACCTTGTACATTTCTTTTTCATGGGAGCTGTTGATGGATGACTAATTGCAAAGGAGAGTTTCCCTATGTGAACTAGCAGTAGAAAAGCAGACCTCCGTGTTTTTCTGAGCATTGGGAACTGCTGCTAGAAATGATGATAAGGAGTGAACAGTCCCCTCTTCTCCCATGTGTATGCCCACATGACGACCTAGAGTGTGTGCTTAGTGAAATGGCAGTGTACTTCGGTGCTAGCATTGGACTTTCTACACTCTGTAGATGCAACCTTAAATAGGAGCAAGAAATCTAAAAATCTTGGTATATGCAAAGTAATACTTTCATACTGGTTTTTCTCAAATAGTAAACGTGTAACTTTACTTGTGATGTGCACATAAAGAAAAGACTGTTGAATATCTGAGATGTCCTGAAGATATTCACACTCCAGGAGACTTTCCCAGGATCATTCAGACTTGAAGGAATTTGTGTACATATCACAAGGGTTCTTGCTGATAAGAAGGAGAATGTGCATGCAGTTGTAGTTCTCATGTTTAGGGTTTCAGTGGCACAACTGTAATGTGCTCCCTAGGGCATTTTGGAAAGCATTCTACCCTGCTTTAAAAATGCGTGTTGTCCGGTCGAAGTGAGAATAATTCCTCTTCTGCTTGCCCTGTGAATAAATCAGCTGTACCACCCCTTCATTTACTTTCTGCCAGCAACCTAATCTTTTGCCTTCATATCTCCTCAATATGTTGCAAGGGCAATGCCCTCTCCCTTTTCTTTCCATGCCAGAAGTCTGGTGGGAAAGCGCGAAAGATGCAAGCCTTTGGTAGGACAGATGAGGGGGTTTGGACAGGATACACTTCAATTTCTAGACTAATACTGATGAATATTTTGGCATCTGGACTGAATTTTAGCCTTTCTCCTTCTCTCCCTACTTCAAAATGACAGAAAATAAAATAGAAATTCATACATTTTTGTAGTGGCAGAGATTTACACCCCCCATCTCTTCTTTCAAAACATTTTGCTCCAATATACAATTGTTGGTTATGATATTTCAGTAATAAACAATAAGCTAGTTTAATTCTTCAATATTAAATACAGATATTTTAGTTCTTGTGAATAGGAAAGGAATATTGGAGAGATGCAAATTGTAACCCTTGTTTACTCTATGGGCAACTTCGGTTTATTACTTATGTGCCAAGTGTAGTCAACCATTGCCAGCCACTTTTTAATGAGAAACACCTTTAGTGACCTTAATAGCTATTGTAGCTCATCCTAAAAAGATGCAAGTAATGTATATTTCACTTGGGAAAAATCTCTAAATCGGAAAAGAATTGTGTAGCTGATAAGATATTTTGATACAAAGACAGAATTTGTTTATAATGTTTACCTTTAGCTAAAATAAATACCACTTTATTATTCTTCAGAAACTTACACTGTGAACTTGATGTTTCAGGTCTAACTAGTTGTTGAGAATTTTCTAGCTAAATTCATCAAGCAGTCTGTTAGGAAGGAAATTAAGTGATCACTTGCTGCATTTGATTCAACTCTGCCTTGTTCCTTTAGAGAGAGGTGTCAAACAACATTGGATACCTTAGTGCATCTACAGTTTAAAAAGCAGCATCAGCATGCAGCTTTGCTATCTAAAAAAAAACTGAATTAGACATAGGAAATCTGTGGCAGTTTGTAGTTCATTATATAGAAAAAAAATCAAAGGAAGATTAATGTTTCTGAAGCTTTTTCCAAAAGCATGTGTCTTTAGGTGCACGTTTAACTTGCTGACAGTGTTACAACAATGACAAAGTGTGCAACAAAAGTGATGTTGTAGATGTTTGTCAAAGTTATTAAAGACTGATTAAGGCAGCCAGGTCTTTGGGAATTATAGCCTTCGAGTATTAGAAGGGAATCTTTGTGCATTGTCTACTTAGACCAAAATTAATTTTATTATATAGATGTAGTATGTGTGGAGATTTCAGTTATTAAATACTTAGTCGTGATAGCCCTTAATTTTTGACTAAAAGTAACTTTTCCCTTTCTCAGGCTGACATCTGGTCACTGGGAATCACTGCTATTGAACTAGCCAAAGGGGAGCCTCCCAACTCTGATATGCATCCGATGAGAGTTCTGTTTCTCATTCCGAAAAACAATCCTCCGACTTTATTAGGAGAATTCAGTAAACCTTTTAAAGAATTCATTGATGCATGTCTGAATAAGGACCCAACATTTGTGAGTAGATATATGTATGTGTGTGTGTATAGATAGATGTTTTAGTTTTGTTTTTTACTTTCTCATGCTTGCAAAGCATTTAGCTGGTGTAGTGCATCATAACTGATTGAAGTAATTTTAGAGACTATACTTTCCACTGTTAATAGTAGTGGTGTTTTTAATAGCTATGTCTCCATCCTAGTCTCTTTCGTTTAAAAGACTGAAAGGGGGAGGGGGAATGAAATGAAGGTGACAGAGGCAGCTTCCTAAAATGGACTCAAACCTAGGATAATGTCAGAAGAGCAGCTTTAACAGAGGAGAGAACCTAAATTTTCTTCTCCAGCAGAACTTTTGCTGTCTGTCTGAATTCTGCTTACAAGGAAATGTTGCACTGGAGAATTTTGATTAGTCATTTTCCTGGGTGTGTACCTTCTAGCATAGAAGGATAAGCAGTATAGTCTGTGTGTGACTTGATCATATTTTTAGAGCACTTGTAAATGTGGATTACTGGCTTTTCTTGACTTCCTGTTTCACTAATTTCCTGATACTGTATGACTTAGCTCTAGAAGTCAGTTGTCTTACTAAATCTCCCCTATTAACATTTAAAATCATGAGATGTTAGCATAACATTAAATATTTAAGTGTTTCTTACAGCGCCCTACTGCAAAAGAACTTCTGAAGCACAAATTCATTATGAAGAATGCCAAGAAGACTTCATATCTGACAGAACTGATTGATAGGTTTAAGAGATGGAAAGCAGAGGGACATAGTAGTGATGAAAGTGATTCCGATGGTTCCGATTCGTAAGTTCATTTTCAGTTTAGTCTCTTTTGGGCTTTTTTTTTTTTTCTTTTCTAATGTTACTAGAGTAGGTTTATTGCAGTTTCTCTGTGTAATTAACTCCTGTTCTGTATATCTGTCTTTGTTCCATACGTTTTTCATTGGCTTCTTTCAAGAAAATCCCTTGTATCAACCTAAAGACTAATGCATAAGTCAAGCTATGCGCTCATTATCTCTTTAAACTTTCTCTCTCTGAACTCAATTTCAGTTCTGTTTAAGTGCTGTGCATTTCCTAGTCTAGGGCTAGTGGTTATACCAAAAACAATGAATCACAGTTAGAAATATTGCAGAGCAAGGTTGAGGTGTATGAAGAAGTTTGCACAATGCCTGTGGAACAACATACATTCTGTAAGTCTCTTGCTTTTCTGGATATCAAATAACTGTTTTAAATGAGATGCCATGGGAGAAGGTAAGCTTTATGGGTAGATAACATTTTCTGTTTGATTTGGTCATATTTCAGTTTATTCAGCCTCTGAAGCTATTTTTTTAAAGTTCAGTTAATGTTTCAATACACATTTTTCTCCCTGTTTTAAGGAACAGGGAACTAATCCGTATAGATTTATTATGTATTTGGGTTACCTATGCTTGCTTAGGGTTATGTTATGGCTAGTATTATGTACATTGTATCCTTTTTCTTCAGGGAGTCCAGTAACAAAGAAAATAACTCTCATCCTGAGTGGAGCTTTACTACAGTTCGAAAGAAGCCAGATGCAAAGAAGCTGCAGAATGGGACGGTATGTACAGTCTGAAGAGTTCTTCCTTTCTAAGTGCTGGGTTTGAAGTCAGTTTAAGGAAAATAGTTATAAAGCTTAGTAATTATTAATTTTTCATAAGAACTATCTTTTTGTAGTTCAAGAGATGATGATTGTTAGTGATATTTCCTATGCCCGTGTCAGCCTTAAATGCAAAAGATACCGCATACTAATAGATCAGTATCTGTTCATAGAGATGGGAATTTAAAGGCTTATATAATATTAGAGAGGAAAAACTGAACTGTTTTTCTGACGATATGTGACATTGTTTCAGATGTGTCATCAGGCATCTGTTTCCACATCACGTAACATTTGTTGATGTACTGTGTCTTCATTGTTTCTGTAATGTATTTCAAGCGCTGCTTTGAATTTAACTGAACTTTCAAAATCACATGTGCTGTGTTAAATGCAGCATCTATGTTGTACAGGAATATGCTAATGTAATCCTTATTTGTTAACTTTTAGGATCAGGATCTTGTTAAAACCCTGAGTTGTTTAACTATGATAATCACCCCTGTGTTTGCTGAGGTAAGTTTTGACTTAAAAAACTTATTTGAAAGTATTACCCAAGTGTCTGATAAGTTTTATAAGTTTTATCTGTTTTGGTTTGCTACTCAGCTCAAACAGCAGGACACAAATAATGCTAGCAGAAAGAAAGCAATTGAGGAACTTGAGAAAAGCATCAATATGGCAGAAGCAACGTGTCCAGGGATCACAGATAAGATGGTGAAGAAACTTATGGAGAAATTTCAGAAGTAAGTTAAGGAATTTTTTGTATGCATTGGAAAAAACAAAAACAAAAACAAAAAAACACACCAACAAAAAAAACACAAAACACAAAACACCAAAACTTTATTTTAAAAGAAAAAAATTAAATTAAGTACTTATGCACAGGAAAGGTTAGTTGACAGTGAACTTCATATGTTGGGGAAGTTTGAGTAGTTTAGTGATAAATGAAAGATCTGCTATTTCCAGGGATTTAAACTTTTAGCTTCAGTACTTATACGTAATACTTCTGTCCGAGACTAAATCTAATAGTAACAGTTACTATATCTGTTTGATCTTCTAGTGCTGCAATTTTACTGTAGTTGTTGTACCTTGCTTCCTTTAATTTAGCCTGCATTTTTGTCGTAAGCATATTTATAGCAAGTAGGGAGCAGGAAAACCTTTAACTATCTTTTTAGGGAATATTTTCTTAAGAATGATCTGTTGAGATGAAGGCATGTACTAGTTTAGTGATGCAAAAACAGTTATATGCTGTTTGCCAAGCTGAAGCAATATAATTAACAAAATTCTTGATTGCTTTTTTTTATCTGTAGATTTTCTGTTAATGACTCATCCTAAGAAACTTCACATAATTGACTGATGTTTCGTATGGACCCAGTGAAACCCACCAAAACTACTTCAAGCTTGGCAGTGCTTAGCTCATGAGCTCCTTGTGCCTTTTGGATCTTTGCAACATATTGATGGTGATTGAGGATTTGAAAGAACCTACTCAACTATTTTGTGGCAGTGCACATGGTTTTATATTTTCAGGAAATTATTTTGTAAAGAACAACTTTTAATATTGTAGTTTCACCTGTTTAATCTGATAAACGTTGAGGTGCAGTTTTGCTTTTAGAAATAACCATTACTTTAGTTAATAGAAAGTGCAAGTACAGTATGTTTTGATGCTATTTTGTTCCTGTACATGGGGATGTACAGGTCTTTTGTATTCATGAGTTAAACTTTTGTAAATCACTAACAAGCTTCAGAGAAAATAGCTTTTTCACAAGCGTATTCAAAACATGTAATGTAGTGGCAAGGATATTGCTGTAGCACCTGCTTCAACCAGCATATAGTTATCATGCCCTGAAAAATAAACCTGCAACAGTATCTATTATAATTCTAAATTGGTACAGTATTTTAGGCAGCTCTATGATTAAATATATTTGAGAGCAATATGTCAATAGTTTGCAGGTGATATGTAGCAACAGGTATATCCTGATGTACAGTATATGTATTACCTTTTAGAACAGGTTTTGAAGTAGTAATTCAATCTTATATCATCATGGTAGGAAAATTTAAAGCAATACAGTTGAGGGGGTGGGGCTTTTGGCAATAATGGACAAAACCTGAAGTCCAATTTAACTTAATTTAATTTTTTTCCTGAGTATACGTCTGGGTGGAAGGGAGCCAGAGAAGCCGAGCGTCGCATGATACATACCTCACAAGCAGGTATAAGTGTAACACCAGCATTCTGTGTGGTGGTGTTGTTTCTCCTGTAAGATATTTATACACATTTTTGTTCTTAAATACATTAAATACAGTACATCAACATAATTTGTTTATAATTTTCTGAAAGTGCATTTTAAATATGTATTTACCAGTTAATATGCAAATAACTGAGTTATAGATATTCTTTCACAAAAAGGTAGTACTGTGCAGTACAGAGTGATTTTTTTTTTTCTTCTTTTTTTTCCTTTTTTTTTTTCCATAAAAAGTAGGTAAGACTATAAAGTTGCTTTCAGTTATATATTTATGGTACTCCTAGATGGATAATATCTTCTCTTCTGGTTTTTTTTTCCCTTTTTCAACCCAGTATGTATATTATGCTGAAGTTTTGAACTGGGATTGTTTTTCAGTACTTAGCTGTGGAACTGTTGGTGTAAATTTATTTTTGATAAAGGCTGGGTGTGTTTATTTTATGGTTCAGACCTGCACATTTTGTTTTTGCACAAAAGTCATTTTAAAGAATCTGAAATATATCTGCCAAATATTGAAAAAGTAATGGTGTGCAAGTAAATACTGCATTTTTAGTCAAATGTTGCCATTACATCGTTTTTATATAAAGGACACTTGTGAGAGATGGTGGTTAGATATGCCAAGGACAATTATTTTCAATGGTGCCTACACTGTAAAAAATTACTTTTAACTCCTTGTTTTAATTTTTAAAAAAATGTTTCTGTTTAAAACTTTCATCTGCTATATAACTGAAATTCGATTAGAATTTATATCTGAGAAAAAAGTCTGGAAATAGTTTTTGAAAACAATAATGTTATGGATTAAATAAATATTTTTATAAATGTAAAAGCATCAAAAGTTGTAAATACAGTTGACCTGAAGCTTTACAAAATAACTGCATCACAGAAACAAATTGTAGTGCTCCTTTAGCTTCTGTAGTTGTTAGTCTTGTAAATCTGTTTATAGATGAAGCTTATTTCAATGTTTTGGGGGGTTTTAAATGGTTTAAAAATAAATATTTAAGTTCTGTAAACTTTCATGAGCTTGTTCTGTTGTGCGTTTTATTCTGGATTTTAGTAGATGTGCAGAGGTGTGGATATACCTCTTACAAACTTGTGTTCTAGTTCAAGAAAGATGTTCCTTGCACAGAGTTGCCTGGTTGCTTTGAAAAGGTTTGGGTCCCCCCATGCTGTTCTTGTCCAGAGGACACCTACCAGCTGCTACGCCACAGGGAATGCTATAGACAGATGGAGCAGCCCCAGGGTTCAGTTTGATTCCATTCCTAAAGAGGAGAGTCTTCAGGATCTGTGTGCTCAGACGACCATGCACAGCCCGTGACAACATGGTAGAGATGTCAGAACACTCTGACTTCGTTGTGAACTCGGCATTGTGGAGTGAAGGTACAAAAAGGCCTGTGCCACGGTTACCTCGGCTTTCACTTCAGCAGTCTCGACCCAAATCTCATTTTAAAGAGCTCCATACAAATTTCTCAGAATTAAAAACATGTTTTTACTTCCATGTCACTTCCCTTAAGGTGTTCTTTTTTTATGCGGGAGACCGAGGGGAGAGGTGATGGGAATTCCTCCCGAATTTTGTAACTGATGGCTCTACCCTGTTGACACAACGTCTTTAATCTATGCAACTCGATAAATGATTCTGGGTAGGTAGGGTTAGTGAATTATTTGGGAAATTGGAACCTGTCCTATTTGTGATATGACTGTAACAAGTTGCTGAACTATGGTGCGTCTTCTTTTCCTGTGAAATGGGTGGGATGTATACCTACCTCATAGGACAGTGTGGGGAAACACTTATCCACATGTGTATAATACAGCCTCGTTCTCTTCAAGTCCATTCAAGAAGTTTTTTTTATTGTACTGCATATGGCATTTCTGCGCCTAAAGTCTCTGTGCATTATAAGACTATAATCTAACTCTAAGGAATGGATGTCTGTATTACTGGTTTCCAGAGAACAGTTGTCTTTTTCCCCACCATGTGTTAGTTATTGATGAACTGTGTAACTTAATCAGCAGTTTTCTGTTGCTGGCAGATAGCTAATGGAATGACATATCAAAATATTCATGCAGGAACCATCTTCTTGCTTGTTTGGTTTGCTAGGCTTCCCACTGTAGACTGAGAAGAATTGGTATTGAAGTAGTCTTATCAAAGTAGTCTGAATCGCAGAATAGAGAAATGTATTTGTTCTTGGGTAGATGAGTCCTTTATCAATGTAACCATTCTTAAAACCCTTGGTCTCTGACTCCTCTAGTACGCTGCTGTACAGTAAGCATGTAGTATCGTAAACACCTGTTCTTGCATTCAATTGAATGTCTATAGCTGAATAGGAAAGTACGTAGGTTCTTAATGTGTTTGCACAAAGTTTAGCAATTGTTAAAGGTCTGATTTTTATCACACTGTTTTATGACTTAACACTGGAATAAAATTATTTTCCTCTTTGCAAAGTTTTAGTGGTATGTATGTTGGCTTGCCTTATTTCACGTTTTTCTAATAATGAAGTAACACTTAATACAGAGATGAGGTAAATACACTGAAACCTGTCTTAGTGCTTCTCTATACTGAAGTTCCTTGTATACTTTTATATGCTAATATACACACCTATGCCTAAAAAGTTGCTGAAGATGGTGCATCTGAATTTCAAGATTAGCTTTATAAGTGATGTATTTTATACGAACTCCAGTTGATGCATTGAGTCAGCAGACGAAATCATTCTGTGTCCTCTCTCCATCCTCGTTTTCTTCCCTAGTGAAACATAATCGCTTAAATAGATGTTCTTACCTCTTTTGGGTGAATAGGGCTGAGCAGAGACTGTGGGGAAGGACTTACTCAAGGGTTACTTCAATTGTTCCTTGACACGTGAGCCACTGCTTACTGGTATTGTTCCTTTATTTTAGTGCAACCCAAGAAAGCTAGTTTACGCAATGAATTTAGCTTGAAGATGTTAATTTTTGTCGCTTAGGAGCTGCTTTGTTCCTCTGCTATTGTTGATCATCATGTAGGGTGTGCTAAGGCACAGTGCACATGCTGTGCCACAGTGCTCTCTAGTCAATGGAAAAATCCAAAAATAGTTCCCAAGTCCTTGTTTCTCCCTCTCAATGCTGTTTTCCCAGCATAGTCCTGAATGCCAGAGCTGGCAGCTCCTGGAGATTGGGGCAGTGTGGCTGTACGTTGATCCCTCTCGGTGGGACTGTGTGTCTGTTCTGGGACATGCTCAAGGTAAAGCTGACCTGGGCCAGCCTTTGCCTGTGTCTCCACATGCTTTCAGGAGCTAACAGTGATTGTAGGTTTGCCTGTGTGCTTAATGTATAACCCTTTAAGGGACATTCTCTGAGGGCTGTGTGTGCAGTCTGTATTTGAAACGCTGCTTTTTTTTTCCCCTCTAGCAAATCGTGCATATAGACTGCCATACTTAAATGCTGTATTGAGTGGTGGCTCTTGCTCCTTCCAAGGTGCAGAGCTTTGGGAAAGGGAAGAATCAACTCTCTATAATCAGAAAGATTATCCCTTTTTTAACAGAACATGTGCCAGAGCAGCATGTGGGGTCCCTGTGGTTCACAGCTTCTTCAGCACAGGGTAACCAGGAGCAAAAGCAAACCTTACAGTGTGCTCTCTTGTTGATATAACGCATTTCTTTGGGCAACCAACCAAAAATGTGGTTGTTTTCAGCAGCATTCAGGGATCTCAGCAAGTCTCCCTAGTCACTGAGACAGTGAAGGCACAGAGGGAGCCAGCCTGGCAGCTCCGTGGAGCAATGAGGGCTGCCTGGGAGATGGGAGACACAGGGGAAGGTGGGCTGGGGGTGCCTGCAGGGCTTGGGGTGCAGATCTGACAGGGCAGAAGGAGGAACCCAAAACTCTGGTGTGAACAACTGATTTTTATTGTCCAGCTTCTAAAACAAAGAATAGTGACACACAGGGTGAGCAGGATCCATAAGCCCAGTTCTTTTTACATTTTAGCCTATTTTCTGTCTTTGCCCCAGCTTCCTTCTTTCTGAAATCCATTCTAGCAGATTGCAGTAGTTTCTCAACCGTCGATTTACTGGGCTGACCCTCTCCTTACAGTCATGTCTTACAGGGTTCTTAAAGAAAGGTAACAAGATCCTCCCCTAAAATCTTACGGAGGTATCATCATTCTCCAGTTTTCTGAGTAGATTTCATGTAGGTTTAGGGTAATAATAAGTTTTTGTAATAAAAGTACTTCCAAGAAGTATCTTTATACCTTTTCCCTTCAAGGGAGCAATGGATAAATTGGGAATCCCCCTCCTGCTGCCCCATGAATGGTGAGCAGTCCCATCTCCTGCTCCTTCTTTATAGCTAGAAACAGCCCTGGTAAAAATAACATTGCACTCATGTAGCAAATGGGAAAGTTTCGAAGCACCATGGTTACAGCAGCCTTCCTAATGCCAAGGGTGAGCACCAGCTGCCTGTTTCTTTCCTACCCCCTCCTTTTTCCCCATGCTGCTTAACTGAGGCCTAATTTGGGGGAGCAAAGGACCCCCTTACATGCCTCACTCCTCCAGATTTAAGCAGAGCACTGAGGTGCCAGGGGCTGTGGAGCTGCTGCCAGAAGATGACAGCTAATGGACCTAAGAAAAGCAGAGCTATATGATATCATTCATTAACCCACTTCTCGGAGCTTGCTGCTGGATGCTGCTATATGATTTACAAGCACCAGTGGGATATTTCTTGGGGAAGGATAGTGCTGTAAAGTGTTTGGGGAGAAGACAGAGCTGTTTGCTTCCTCCGTTGCTCCAAGCATTGCAAGGAGCACCCCACACGTGCAGTCCTGTCCTCGAGGGCCAGGCGCTCCCTGCAGCGTTGGAGGGAGGAGATGCAGGATGGAGACAGGCTCTGTGCTGGGGCACTGGCCATGTCCACGGGGCATCAGCTCCTGCAGCAGCCTCCCCTGGCCATCCTGCTCCTCTCCAAATGGGCCTCAAACACCCTTTCCACCAGTGTGCTTCCCTGCAGCTGTGACAAACAGATGTTTAACCTCTTCCGTGACACGTCTTTTGTCTTTTTCCCCCTCCCTCTGATGAAGACTCCAGTGGCTGATCTCCAAGCATGGCAGCAGCTGCCTGGTTGGGGGGGGCGCAAGGTCTTTGAAGGACTTTAGGAGAGCCCTGGCCCTTCTGCCTGGAGGAGGACCCCATGTGTGGCAGCAGAGACACTCCAGCTTCCAAGCATGGTGCAGGGGATGGGTACTTCTTCTGAACATTCCCCTGTTGTCCATTAACACATCCTCTATAGCTAAGAGCACTCGCACAACACAAGCCCATCAATGTTTGGCAAGCAGTAAGCAGCCCT
>NW_009233750.1:61379-63963 GCF_000690835.1 Fulmarus glacialis | reverse complement strand
CAGCTTGGTGTCGTCTGCAAACTTACTTACACCTCGTTCTGCCTCTAAAATTAAAACCAAACTACTTATCAGGGACTTTTTGTTATCTGTATTAACTGGAAGTCTAATGGCTATACTGCTCTTTGGGAATGTATGATCTTAGGCACATGTGACGATACTGATGTTAGTATACTAAGAATATCAGCCTGGGAAAAAGGGGACCCAATAATGGAAAAGGGGAAGCCTGCATTCATCCATATATTTTAGGACTTCAGTTCCATCATGCATTCTCTCAACAGTTATATTGCTTCTAAAAATGACTTACAAGGCTGGACTGCAGAGTCTGCAGTCAGGCTTATCATTGCACTGCTCCTATTTTAAAGCCTTTTTGTAGTGCCTATTCTTTTCTTAATATGTAAATGATACTGCTGGATTTATTTCTGTTCTGTTTCAATAGTCATCCAGAAATTGGGAATTGTCATTTTTGTTACTTTGTTTCAGTATCTAGACACACATAGACACATGTTCTGCCAGGTGGCATTTTCTGATAAATGTATTTCAAGGTGGTACACACTGAAAATATGAGGGATTAATGAAGGCATGATTATACCTGAGCTTACACATACATAAACATTCACACGCTTGATATCATGATCTTCAGGAGGGCGAGAGGTGTGAATACATCCGCCTATTTATCTTGTAGCCAAAGATTTGACACCCCCTTTCCCTGAAAACTGCAGGCCTCTCCCAGATCCCTCTGTTTCTTTCCTCGTGAGCCACTCTCAAGAAAGACAACAGACGCTGGTACGCCGACCCTCTGCTGTATGCGCTTACCGAGGAAGAACACTTGGAAAGGCAGATCAGAAAGCGTATGCCATCCCTACCAATCTACTCCAGCACATCCATCTGGCTTACCAACATGAGGAGAAGACACTTACCTTTAGTAATGACTTACCTCCTTTCAGTTTTGGTCATTCACCAGATTTCTGGATGCCTGGTAGTTTGGGAAATCCTCGACAAATGGCTACTGTCCCTGTATAGAGCAACGCTACACCTACCACACCACAAATCAGACCTATCTCAGATGGGACAGTGAATCAACCTGAGCATTTTCTAAGTCCAGCACATCAGACTTTGCAAGCGTATGCAGATCAGCCGCAACATATGCAGGACATCCACCCAAGGACACACCCGACAATGGTATCAGGCTTGCCAACGCTGGAAGGCCCACCTAAAGCACACCTTGGAATAATCCTTTGCAGCTGGGACAGACAGAAGTGTGAAAACCACATGCCAACCTATATGGTTCAAGCCTCTCCATTCTGGTATTAGTCCTCCTTAAGAACTCAACAGCAGCAGCAAACAAAGCTCAACATAAGATTTCTCCCCAAATTTAACTGACTTTCTGGATTTCTTCTACTCTTGCTTTCTCGCATCCTCTAAAACTAGAGAAATTGTTCTTATACGTTTTTGTGTTCACTAAGGTAAGGGCTTGTGCCTAAATTTCTTATGGAGGGTCCTTGATCTTAGCGCTTTTTTTTTTTAGGGTTTTTTGTTGGTTTTGGTGTTTTGGGTGGGTTTTGGTTTGTTTTTTTTTTTACAATCCTTCTTTCTTCAATTGCTGCACAACTTTAGGGCATCTAATTCTCTTTCCTAAAATAGTCACTGGACATAAATATTTAAAAACACGTTGAGATAAATGATGTTTCATTACAGTTAGAGTACAATGGAACTCCTATAGAAGCATTTCTGACACAAAATGAACCTTTGTGATTAATGCTAACAAAACATTCCATATAATAATAAGGTGCCATAATGATTTCAGTGTTATTTTAAAGTGTTAC
This sequence comes from Fulmarus glacialis, assembly GCF_000690835.1. NCBI lineage: Eukaryota > Metazoa > Chordata > Aves > Procellariiformes > Procellariidae > Fulmarus > Fulmarus glacialis. The sequence continues at coordinate 62,140 of NW_009233750.1, read as the reverse complement.
TAAACCATCACTTGCTCTGAAAACACAATGAGGCCTTGCAGTAGAATTTAGATTTAAACACACACTTTTTATAACACTTAACATATTGCACTATATGAATCACAGTAAATAAGCCCAATGGGAATGTTTACCGAGGCACAAACAAAGAAGATCTGCAGAAGGAACTAGTTTATCATAAACAATACAAATATTTACTCTATTATTTAATGTGGGCCCAGCATGTCTATCTTTAATGCAGCATTAGCTGACATCAGGCATATGCCATATGTGCAAATAATTAATTCAAATTATGTTTTCTTCCAGTGTGTTGTCTCAGAAATGAGCTGAGTTAATGTAAAGATATATTCAACAGCAAATACTGAGACGATCTCTCTATGCAACAATCCAGCCGTGTTTGTCTTTGTGAGTACGCAATTTTTAATACTTCACCCTCATTGTTATTCCAGTGCCAAGGGCTGATCGTATGTGAAACGCTCCTACAGCGTTCCTTACGTAATCACCAGGATGGCTAACGTAGTGATTTAAAAAACTGACTTGGCTAAACATTATTTTTTTGTAAGATAAAGCTTCAAACAGCAAAATCTTCAGAACACATCCACCTTCTTTAAACCAAAAAAACGCCAAGATTAAACATATTTTCAAAGCTTCCAGTAGATTGTCTACAGCAGTTTCCCACAGCGCAGGGACAGATCAACTGTCCGTATAAACTTAGGCGGAGTGCAATGGAGAGAGACTGGCAGATTATTTCTAACACAGATAAC